>NW_022744966.1:100554-102385 GCF_011630105.1 Anneissia japonica | reverse complement strand
CTTTCTGGGAAAAGCACAAAGAGTAAGGAAAAGCGCGTTTTTCTTCATCTGATCAAATGAAACAGAATGACAGTTATTTTCAAATTAAGAGAAGAGCTGAGAATAGGCAGCTCTAAAATACTGGATGTCATAAGACCTGCCAAAATGGCAAAACATCAAATGAATGTAAAAATGAGCTAGTTATTAATATTAGGCATAGTAATCGGCAGGTTTTTGATTACAAGGCTAGACCAAGTTAATTACATGTAATGCCGAAATGATAATAATAATAATAATAATAATAATAATAATAATAATAATAATAATTATAATAATAATAATTATTATTATTATTATTACCTGTACGTTAAGGGGAACTTAGACAAAGGGGAAATAACACAAAAAATATTCCCCTTGGGCTAGTTATTTTTATAGGCCTAGTAAATAGTATCTGTAGGTTCTTCATTTCAAGCCTTAGGCCAAGGTAATTATATGCTGATTATGATTATTATTATTATTATAATTATTATTATTACTATTATTAATTATTATTATTATTACCTGTACTTTAGGGGGAACTTAGACAATGGAGGAATTAGAGAACAATTAAAAAAACGACGTTAAGGGGAAATAACACAAAAGATATTCCCCTCAGGGCGATTATTATTTATAGGCCTAGTAAATAGTACAGTATCTGTAGGATCTTCATTACAAGGGTTAGGCCAAGGATAATTAATGCTGAAATTATTATTATTATTATTATTATTATTATTATTATTATTATTATTATTATTATTATTATTATTATTATTATTATTATTATTATTATTTAGCATTAATTACAATGATAGTTTGGACAAGTTCAATAACGCCGGAATGGTATATTATTTATTTAATAATATTTCTCTTATGCGCTCTATTTTTCATTTCATGCTTCAATTTTGTCCCATTTTCCCCAAAACATTTCAGTCCATGTCAGTATGTGAAGCGTGACTGTTGTGTCAGCCTGACCCTAGGCCTAGTTTAAGGAGGGGCCTAGGTAAGACCTCAGCCTGTAGTTAGGCCTATAGTTTATCCTCTTTCTCTCTAGCCTTTGGTATAACTGTACCTATCTACACTGTATAACAGGAGGTACTAGCTGTTGTTGTTGTAGATAATATACTAACATTTAATAACTTCCAAGAAGGTCACAGTTAGTTACACAGTGACGTACATCACATAAGTCCGTGAAATTTCATAGGCCTACCGTAGGTAAACATAGAAAGAGCAATACATTAATAGTAAAACTCGAGCGTCACGACATTGCGAAGTGTCTGCTCTTGTTCCTCGTATCGTACTCACTCGAGTCAATCCGAGATGGCCCGAGTGAAGTTTCATGCAAATGTTTCGTACGGGAAAAAAATCGCTATGCGTACAGGTATATAAAGTATGCCAAAAAAAGGCTTCGGTCATGTTCGATCTCCATAACCGCACTACGTCTGTTTGGAGTCTACTATTTCATTTCGGATAGCTAGGGGTACAAATGTATGAGGCGCCAAATGTAAATTTATTATTTAACACAATTATTTATATATATAATTCATTATTTAACATATAATTGAATAGATCACCCATTATTTATATATATTTTTTTCTCTTTCGTAGGAGTTTAACCCACTTTTATTTCTTTCTCTTTTTGTTACTTTTCTTTTTTTTTTCTGCTTCTAATACATATTTAAAAGAAAAGGAGTATACAAAATAAAAACAATTGCACTTAGGAGGGGTCAGTCCACAATGGCTGACTATCTTTCTTTTTTTTTAACATCCTTCCACTTGTAATACTTTCTAAATATTTTTTACCAAGATGTAATTA
>NW_022744966.1:91984-98581 GCF_011630105.1 Anneissia japonica | reverse complement strand
GGGGGTGGCTCGATGATCAGTTAAGGGGCGCTAATTCGGAAAATAAGGTGATTTTAGGTGATTTTTAACTACTTGACTGTGATTTGAAACCAGAGTCAGTAGGCCTATAATCTCAGGTGAGCATGTGGTTAACATAAGCAAGAATTTAGTCCAATGAAACTGTTTATCATCTTGATACCTTCCGACGAAATTTGACCCTACCAGTGTCACCACGGCGTCCCCACCGATCGATCTAACGTGACGTTGTTATGTGGGTGTTTTATAGATTATTGAGAATGGTAATATCACGGAAAAATAGATAAAATGACAGTTGAATGACCAACAAAGATAATTGAAGACAATAGTTCGTCATTAGAAGTTATTTAGTTTAACTTTATTCGGAAAATTAATCTCAAAATCGAATTGCCGTCCCCAGCGTTCTCAGTGACGTCGTATGATGTGCGATTTTTACCAATTAACCCTAAAGTAAAATATAGTTGAGCCATGTAGTAATTGGAAATCAACCCAGAAACCCGGTAGTTTGTTGATTGTTTATTGGTAGCATCCCTTCGCTGCCAAAAATAGTTTTTTGGCCGTTGCGTCCCGGTGACATCTTCTTTTCAAATGTCAAAAAAATAAAAAAAGTTTTTAAGTGCCATTCTCCAACTTTTTCTCATGCAGCCTCAAACATGAGGGGACTCAGGTGGATATAGTTATTTTTCTAGTTTTTATTTATGAAATTACCATTTTCCAGCATCAAAATTCCCCAATTTTTAACATTTTCTCACCTCCATGATGGGGATAGGCCTTTGTGGATATAGTAATTTTTGTTGTTTTTATGTATTTGCCATTTTCCTGCATCTAAAAGTCTCTCATTCTTAAAATTGTTTTACCTCAGCGTCAACCATGGTGGGCTGAGATAGATGGATTAAAATTTTCATAAATTTTAAGTACCCGTGTGTTGTTTTGGGGCATCTATAAAGTCTCAAATTGCAATTGACTCATCTGCGCCCCAAAACCATGGTGGGGCTCAGGTGGATATCGTAAATTTTATACTATTCAAGTGCTTTTTTGTGCATCTATCTGATAGGTTATTACTTTAAAACAATGCTAAAAACACAGTGTCAATACGAACATTTAAACATGTAAGCCTGAGCTGAGCGACTCTGAATGAAGGTGGAATTAGTAGTGGTTATGTGACGTTTGTCATGCACTGTATTATGCGCTATAGAAATGGAAGACCATAATGTAATGGGAATGAACGTCTCTGGTATTGCCGACAGTACAATCAGTGTAAAATATAGGCTAGTGTGGATTTAAACAATGTCCTAATGGCAATGTTCAAAATAAATATAAATCAAATAAATATGACTGTTGGGGTGAGAGGGGGTGTATCCTTGTAGTTTGGCAGTTATATATTGTCTTTATGTCTAAACAAACTTTAATTTTAACACTGGGTCTCCATTTTAAAAGCTCCTAAGAGTTTCGTGGAGGTCCTTTTCGTCGCTCTGTTTTTGAATATGTATGGTTGAGTTTACTTTGTCATGAATTGCAAAGAACATGAATAAAGAAATAAAATGAAAAATGTAAATATATGTCTATATGCGTACAACAACCAAATTATAGAATTTACTAATAGATCAATAACTTTCCAATGATAACCACATGAACTACTGTACTCCACACCAAATTTTAGAAACAATAGCAGTATTGTACAAATAAACGGAATCATACTTTTTATGTTAATCATCTATTTATTTTGGCGCACATTGATCATACAGTGCTCCTATCATTCCTATCATTATCAAAATCGAACGCACAATGAACAGATCATAATTATGCCTATACAAAAAAAATTATTAGATCATCACTCCAGCCCGCGTCAACAAATTTGGGAAATATTGATGCAGAAATTTAAAAAAATGTTTCTTTTTCTTGGCCGCATCATTTTTTCAACAGCATAAAAAAACATGTAATTTTGTGATTGGAAATACGTTTTCTTTAAAAAAAACAATAAAAATTAAACCTGTTTTTATACAATACTTAAATTCTTGCCAAAAAAAAAATCCCTCCCTCATCTATTAAAAGAAGCAGTTGTTCTGATTAAAAAAAATAGTGATCTCATAATTTTTCCTATGTGCCTTAAATTGGCTATAGTGGGACACAGTGATAAACTATATATATCTTGTTTAATATTTTCAAAATAAAATCCTATTCTTTTTCATTGTGTCCAATGGTTGCCAAATTGGCTATAGTGGGACACAGTGATGAAGTGCAACTGTCTTCTTTAATATTTTCTAAGTTAATCCTTTTCTTTTTCATTGTGTTCAATGGCTGCTAAGAGCACGTAGAAAAAATTATTAGATTATCATTCTTTAAAACAAACGATGAGGGAGGGCGGTTTTTATTTATTTATTTTTTTAAAATCAGAACAATTCGTTATTGCGCTTTTATTTTTATTGATGAGGGAGAGACTATTTATATTTGGCTAATAATAGGCCTAGTAAATATTGTATAAAAACTGGTTTAATTTTATAGTTTTTTTTAAAGAAATGCATCTGAAGTCATAAAATAACATTGTGTTATGCTGTTAAAATAATTGATGCGGCAAAAAAATTTGTTTTTATTCCCACATCAATATTTCAAGAATATTTCCCGGGGGGGGGGGGGCGGGGGAGTGGTGATAATCTAACAATTTATTCAGTGCCCTAAATTGGCTATAGTGGGACAGAGTGATAAACTATAAATATCTTTTAATATTTTCCAAGATAATCCTATTCTTTCTTATTGTGTCCAATGGTTGCCAAATTAGCTACGGTATAGTGGGGCACAGTGATAAAGTACAACTGTCCTCTTTAATATTTTATAAGTTTTTTTTAAATTTTTTTATTTACCATTTTATTCATTTAATCATACATTACATTCAAAATGAAAATAAACAAAAACAATTAAATAAGTGCCCTTCTTTTCAATACATAGAGTAGTATACATATAACAACATTGAACATTTTTATAAATTCTTTTCTAGTGAAAATATAATATTGTATTTCATATTCAAAACTTGTTGTAACATTACGTTAGGTGAACTATTTATATACCAGAAGCCAGGATATTTTCTAAGTTAATCATTTTCTTTTTCATTGTGTTCAGTGACTGTTAAGAGCACATAGAAAAAATTATTAAGATTATCCCTCTTAAAAAAAAAATAAATAAACGGTGAGGGAGGGCGTTTATTTTTTTTTTTAATCCGAAAAATTGATTATTTTGTTTTTTTTTTAATTGATGAGGGAGGGACTGTTTATATTTGGCTAGTAATAATAAATATTGTATAAAAACTGGATTAAATTTTATAGTTTTTTAAAGAAATGTATCTGAAGTCACAGATTTGCATTGTGTTATGCTGTTAAAATAATTGATGCGGCAAAGTATTCTTTTTTATCCCGCGTCAATATTTCCTGAATTTTTCACGCGGGAAGGGGGGGGGGGTGATGATCCTACAATTTTTTTCAATGCCCTACATTGACTATAGTGGGACACAGTGATAAACTTAAATATCTTGTTTAATATTTAAACTTAAATATCTTGTTTAATATTTTCCAAGATAATCCTATTCTTAGTTTATTGTGTCCAGTGGTTGCCAAATTGGCTATAGTGGGACACAGTGATGCCAAAAATACAAATGTACTTGACGATATTTTATTGCGTTAGAAATGTGATTTAAAAATGTATATTGAATCACGCACTGAGTATTCAATATATTTTCACGACAGGTTGGGCAAAATACATATAAACCCCCTAATTTATTCTCCTGACGCAAATCCAGGTATTATCTATCGTCACGAAAATAACATTTACCATTCAATAATAGAACAGTCATCGACCTACTTGCAGTGAATTGAATGTAAAATGTATTCATGATGTTATGATGATCTGAAGTGTTTAAAAACGTACACAATAATAGTTCAACCAACATTAATACCACAAACACAAATGTGCGTGACGATATTTTATTGCTTTAGAAATGTGATTTCAAAAAAGTAGTGCATCGTATACGTAAGGGCTTGTTTTGTTGTTTTTGAAATTTTGTTTGGGAAATAGGTAATAGGTAAATTGTAATGAATATAATCAATAATATATAGCATCTAAAACCTATTATTATTGAAGGGTCCTTTTAAAGTTTAAATAGGATTTTTTTAAGTTATATTTTTAGATCATTAGACCTACTGAACGAGCCCCCAATAGCCCCGGGCCACAGTGCTGTGCACTGACTGCACTGTCCATACCTACGCCACTGGACTTAAGTATTATTAGTGGTTACATAACGTTTGCTATGCACTGTATCATGCGCTATACAAGTGGAAGACCATAATGTATTGGAAATATACCTCTCTCTCTCTGGTAGGGCCTACAGTACAATCAGTTTAAAAGTGTAATGTATAGGATAGTGTGGATTTAAACATTTTCCTAATGGTAATGTTCAAAATAAGTGTCAAGGAAAGTAAGTATGATTGTTGGAAAAAATGGTCAACATTTTATTTTTAATTCTCCTGGGCGCAGTGGGCGAAGGTCAGGATCCGCCACTGTAATGTGCTAATAGTTAATATAGCTTTTAACGATGCGAAGCGAAGACGAAGTCCCCCAATTTGGTGATTAAATCGGCAATGCCTTGAGAAAACTTCAAGCAACAACTTGAAATGCTTAAAAAAGAAAGTGCATGTTTACTAGAGTGCACGAAAAGCACACACAAAAGACGAGTGACCATTATTTTTTTGTTCACGGTAAACAAAGGGGGAGGGGGTGGCTAGCCACCATATTCACCACTACCCCCCACCCCCTAGATCCGCCACTGATTGGGGTTTTGTATTTAAAAAAGCAAACTATATTTGTAATTGAATTATATAATTTTGTAATTGTATTTGTAGATTTACGATTTAGGCCTATATTTGTAAATGGGAGCAACTTTAATTGTGTAATTGTTAATCACCATAGGAATTTAAATTATTTTTACGTATGTAGGTGTGTCAGAAGGTGCACAAATGAATGGTGTAGAGACAGGGCCGGTTTTGCCACTATTTTAAAAATGTCAATGCATATTAATATTATGTGATACTCATTTATCTATTCTGGAACTGTTGTGTACCCCCTCCCTCTTTAAAAAATGTTTTGATCCGCCCCTGTGACAAGTATCAACAGTACAGTAATAATGACATCATACCAATTTTCTTCTAAAGTTCAAAACCCACTGTTTTTTTTTTTAAACTTGTGGAAAGGATAACATTGACTAAATTAGTATAATTTAAGATATATCATTATTTTTATGAATGTGGGTATGTTTGTTTGTTTATTTATTTGTTTACTCTAAGATAGAGATGGCAGGCTATAAAGGAAATTCATATTCCCAATAGGATTCACTTACCATATACATACAGATAGAACTTTATTATTTGTTAACCTAAAAATCCATTAAATACAACTTGCTATACATAAGGCTATATGCGTCTTCCCCGGAACCGACTGGGGCTTTCCCCTGCCTCCCAGGCAAAGCTTGAGCAAATTGTTAGCTCAAAAATAGAAATAATAGAAATTTTAAAGTAATTCGTATATAACTCGCACAGGTTGTTGTTCGCACAAGGGGATCTTCTTCCGCTCGAACTAGCATCCGCTCGAAAGAAAATCTGCTCGAATTCGCTGGAATTGGCCTTCGCTCGAAGTGGCATCCGCTCGAATTGACTGGCTCCCAGGCTGGGACATGAAAGGGTGTTGTTTGTTGTTATTTCGCAATTCGCGACGTCATCAACGAGTACAATACATTCAATCCCGTAACATGATTGGTCTATTTTTTTCTAATTTGCATAATGAATTTTTCCAACATTTTTGTCTATTTAAAAAAAAGTGTGTAAGTTATGGAGATGGTAACAATCATAAATAGATTATAAATTTAATTATACATTTTTAGACAAAAAATAAACCCTCTTGGCCCACGGCCCATTTTTTGACACCATGACCATTCGTAATATTAATCTGCAGTGTATATATACGAAGAAATTTTTCTAGTAGGATTAGAGTTGACTAACTGGTACTTGGTGTGGTACTAGGTTTATCGCACTTATGGTTTAGGGGCCGCGGTTTACCTCCCTCCGTTTAGTCATGCTGGATCAGGGATAGTAAACTCAGCGATCGTGGGTTCGATTCCCACACGGGGCAAGTTTTTTTTAAAATTTTTTTTATTTATTTTAAGTTTTTTTTTATTTTTTAAGGTCGTGGGTTCGATTGCCACACGAGCCAGTTTTTTTATTTTATTTATTCTTTTTTAAGGCAGTTTAGTTGATGGTGGATAATGATAGCAAACCTGGAGGTTGTGTATTCTATTAGCACACGAACCAATTTTTTTTTTTTTTTTTTAAGGCTGAAGGTGGATAATGAATATCAAACCTGGTGGTTGTGTGTTCAACTCCCACACAAACCAATTTTTTTAAAGGCGATTTAGTTGATGGTGGATAATGAATAGCAAACCTGGAGGTTGTGTGTTCGATTCCCACACTAACCAATTTTTTTTTTTTTTTTTTTTTTGGCGTAATTCATAGGCAGGATTGTTCATTTGTTCATTTAATTCCTATT
>NW_022744966.1:60515-88104 GCF_011630105.1 Anneissia japonica | reverse complement strand
GCCCCTTCATATGGTGTGAAGTGTTGTGCAACAGCCAAGTGAGGGTATTTTATGAAAACATCACTATCTATTCTTGGGCTATCATGCGCTGGTTTCTGAACACTTGATGCAATTAGCTGATAAATCTGAGATCCTCCATGGGATCTAACATCAATGAACTTGGAGGATGTGAGAATGTTGTAGCTATCTGGAACGAGCTACCACTAGACTGTTCTAGTAAATGACAGGACTTGGTTTTCATGAGGGTGTGAGGGTGTTCACGCAATTCTCTGGCTTCGGTTTCCTGGCGAAGAAATTTTTACTAGTGTTGGTACTGTCTTTTCTTCATCATCACACCGTTGACGCATAAACTCAAAGAAGAGGTTAGATTCGATTTTTGAACTTACAATCTCAAACACCATAGAAGTATTTAAATCTCCTTCTTTCCCCAATTCTTTCATCCTTCTACAAAATTCTGTAACTCCGTCAAGCACAGTTCTCATTTCAACCGCAGTTGTGGATTTCATTGGTTGAATAGCTTGGAGTGCTAAAAGCACATCCCTTATGACAGCTGAGTCCGGTACTTTCTCTTTTAAGCGCTTCCATGCACCATTCTCTCCATCACACGTAAGGCAGTCCGATATCTGATATCGTACCTTCACTGGGAGTGGGTCTCCATTCAGTAAAATCATTAGCTTCTCCTTATCATTTTTAATCTGACAAGATTCAAAATATTGTTCCATTTGAATCTTCCACGAGCAGAAGTTTCTGGGTGTGCCATACCATTTGGGTGGTGGTAATCCTGGTAATTTGATCGGGTGTCTCGAGCCTGTATTTAGCTTCTCTGTTAGGGTTTCTATAAGTTTTGCCAATTCACTGTCATGTGATGAATGGTTCTCTTCCGCCTGTGGATTATGTTGTTGAATTTTGTTTTGATACAATCATCAATAGTATCCATCGGTGTTTCGTGGGACTGTGCAACTGTATCCTCTTTACTTGGATCTACTACTGTCATAGCATATAATACCATGGACATCCTCTTGGTCTTCATTTGAATATCTTCGAAATCATCTTTAATTACGCTGTAGACACTTCTTCCCATCACTCTATTAAATCGGTCAATAGCTCGGGTTAGATGGCCTTCCAAAGCTCTATACTTCGCAGTCAGTTCATCTGAACTGAAGTTGTTCAGTTCCGTCATTGTGGTTGTTGGTACGTGTTTTACTAATACGGATTAGACAAATTGATACAGGATCTGTTTTGACTTAGTGCTTTCACCTCTTTATTCTATCGGTAAAACCTGCAACACATCAAAATACTGTGTAACAATAACAAACTATGCAGTACTAAATTAAACTAAGTCACCTCATACTGATTTAAACTATTTTATATATTATTACAGTATTAACAACTTTATAAAAGGTATTGCTCTGCATTCTGCAGCCATAGGCTTAGGCTACAACTACTCATTAGGAGACACACTCCTGAATGCCAATGTTGCCATGGGCAACGATCATGTACTGTATGTAAGATGAGGCGATTCATCACTGACTGTTAGGCCTAGGCCCAACACCTTTTTAGTTGTAATAATGAACAACTGAAGTAAGTAATCAAAACAATTATGTATAACTCACACGGTCATCCAACATGCATTAAGCAACTGTCCAATCCAATTAAGTTTCAAAACAACAAACATTAAATTAATTAAATATAAACCAAACGTGGTCAAATGTTTCCCTTCTTGCTTCTGCCTTACTTCTCTCCATTCAACAACTGCCGTCAGTTCCAATTGTATGGGACGCAAGTTGTGCAATACAGAGCAAATTCAACTGGTCAATTTAGTCCTTTTCCAATTCAGTATGCTTATAAAATAGTTATACATATAAATATACAAATACAGTACAACCCTGAGGCATCTATACTCCCAAAATCAGTTTAAAAGAAACAAAAAAAAACAGACGTTTTTCTTTTAAAAAATAATTAGAAAACTAGATTTGAACTCGTCACTGAGGACGAGTTCGGTGATCCGCCGTACTTTCACCCTCATAAAGTTCATGCGGTGCTGATTGAAAAGTGTCATAATATGCGAAAATATGCTGTAATTAGTTTTTTTTAAAAGAATAATTTTGAGCATTTTAAAAGATTTACGCATGAGTACACGTAATGTACACGTAAAGGTAATAGCACAAAGAGTGACTCCTGATTTGAATAATGTGTCATGAACACAAAGTATGTAATAAAACGTGATTTCCAGCTTCATTACGTGTTGCGTGCGTGGAAATTAACGTATGGCGCGTAAATATGGAAAGTTTTGGAATGCTGAAAATTACCCGAAACGTTCTTTAAACTATCTGAATAGTGATATGAAGAATTTTCAAATTTTAACAGACGCGCACGTCACGATGTGTGCGTGTACGGTAATGGCACACGAAATTAAGCATTGTCAAGTGTTTTTAAAACCGCCTGTTAGTTGGTAATTTTCACTTCATATAAACTATATATATATATATATTAGTCTGATAGCGTCAAAATACAGTCTGCCGCCCTCTCTCTGTTCTATTTCTTTACATCTTTTAAGAATGAGAGATAAAAGGGCTCCAAAAATTAATTCTTTTTGACCATGCTGACGTAATGAAAATGAAAAATAAAGGGACACGTCTGAAAGAGAATTGATTTAGCTATAATATACTCACTGGTGGGAGACAATCAATCAAGATGAGGGAGATACGTTCAAACGAGTATAAAAAGTAATGACATCATAAATAAAAATTGAGTTTTTCTTAATTTAAATGGCAATATGATGACGTCACAATGTCTGATCAGCCATTATGCTATTTAAAATCGTATCTACAACTCATGTGCTCTCAGAATATGTAATAAAAATTGACGGTCACCTTCCATCCTAAGGAGCTATATTTGATTATAAATAGCTTGAAATAATTATAAACATATGTAATTTTTGACGCACACGTATGCGCACGTTAAGACGCGCAAACAAAAATGTAAGATACCTAACATTCAACTTTGACCTGAAGTATAAGCCAATTTACTATAATTCAGAAATAACGAATGGTTAAGATGATTTGACGTCATCAACGTTTTGAGAAAAGAAATATAAATTTTTTCTTGTTTTTTTTATTCAGATGGCAATATGATTACGTCACAATGTCTGATCAGCTATTATGATATATAAAATCATATCTACAGCTCATGTGCTTTCAGAATATGTAATAAAAATTAGGGGTCACCTTTCATCCTAAGGAGCTATAACTGATTTTAAAAAAGGCATGATATAAAGCATATTTTAATTTTGACGCACGCGAACGCTCGCGTTATAACGCGTGCACAAAAGTATAATGTACATAACATTTAACCATGACCTGAAGTTTATGCCCACTAAATATGATTCAGAAATCACGAATGATTAAGGTGATTATGGGGTCATCAATGGTTTGACGAAAGAAAGATGAGGAGTGTAAGGAAAACCCTATATTTCGACCATGATGACGTCATCAAAATGTAAAAAAAATATCACATATAATATGAAAGAGAATTGCCTCAGCTATACCATACTAAAAGTTGGAAGACAATCGACCAAGAATAAGCGAATATATTTATATTTTTTAAATGACGTCTTCGATAATACTCAGTTTGTTGAATTCAGATGGCAATATGATGACGTCATAATGTTCGATCGGCCATTATGACCTATAAAATCATATTTACAACTCATGTGCTTTCAGAAAAAGTAATAAAAATTGGGGGTCACCTTTCATCCTGAGAAACTATAACTGATTAAAAAAAAGGTACAATTTTGACTCATTTTGACTGAAAATTGACAAAAAAGCGCAAATGCACACGTATATTAGATGTGCGCGTACTACACTATTATTAGACGTAAAATTACTGAAAAAATGCAAATATGTCATTACAGTGTAAGAAACTCAAAATATGTCAAAAATTGTAATTAGAGCCATCTACACGCGCTGAGCGCGCGAGCTAAAAATTTGTTAAAAAGTTGAAATGCTCAGATTCACCTGAAACGTACACAAATTTAGTCAAAACGTGATTTTGAGCAAATTTAATATTTAGCGCACGCGTACGTGCGCGTAATGAGCTGCAATTCGGACAACACTGTGCATATGGATAGTACTTGACATGAAAATTACTTGTGTCAAGTTTCAATGTAAAAGTCCTTACGGTGATGAATTTATGACCAATCAAACATTTTGCTACGTAAAACGCAAAATTGTGCGTAGATGACGTCACGCGTGACTGATCACGCTGAAAAGCTTATTGTATCGATTCCACCCCAAGACTAATGATTGTTGAAGATATCATGTTGATTGGTTAAAGCAATCTTGAGATATCGTGGTCACAAAATTGGGGAGAAAGAAAGAAGGAAAAGATTAAAGAAAGAAAGATTCTGACAATAACAAGAGGTGATCCGCTAACGTTAGCGGATCACCAATAAAGGTTTCCACCTTAAACACACATTTTAAATCTATGCTATGTTAAACATCTCATAACAATTTACCACTCCACATTTTCACAATAACATCATTCAATAGCATTCTTAAATTAAATTTGACACGCCATTGTGTATAAGAAGTTGTAAAAATAAATCAATTTCATGGTTTTTTTTTAACCTTAATACAATACTACATTTCTTAAACTACGCTTAAGTCATTTTCATATTCATACATGAATCAATACTACTGAGCTAAAATTATCTAATATTTGTCATTCGATAAATGAATTAACAGATTTCATGTATTTTCCATTAACTGTCAGAAAAACCTAAACTAACTTTCACTTTTTCCTCAGTCTGTCAACTCCAAGTGACAGATTTTTGTAATGTTTTTTACAAAATCAGCATTTTCTGTTTTAACTTTAACAACACGCACATGTCTGATCCTGGGAATATTCAATTACTTTTTCCCGATGGCCATTTACCTCTAACATTGAATCGATCCCAATTAAAACAATAAGTCTAAAGTCACGTTTTTCATCTGTCTACTTTTTCCTTTGACTCTGTGTTGGTAACCATTCTTTTATCCATCTATTCCAATAATGTCGCATTAATTCTTGCACTCTAAGCTATCTTTTCCTAAGGTTGAATTTACTGTTGTCTAATGCTTCTTCACTAGCAAATCTACCCCTCCCTTATTTGCCCGTGTAAACATGATCTGGCGTTAATCGTACAGAATCATTTATCGAAGCTGATTGATACGTTAACAACCTAGAATTGAGTATGCCTTCAGCTCCAACTATGACTGTAAGTAACTCTTCTTCTGTAATAACTCCTTTTCTTAATACAGCATACTTTTCTTCTTATTTAAAAAAATTTTTTTTTTGGTAGATTTAATTAAATTTTCATGTGGACCCCCAAAGTGTGGAGATAGTGGTGGATTAAAATCCTACTACATCTACTGACAACTGTAAAAATGCTGGTCCCTGCCTCCATGCAAGATTATTCATTTTAATTTTTTTTAATCATTTATTTCAAAATCAACTCAACATACAATTAAAGAAGATAAACATTACGTATTATAACATACAGTCGAAACAATTAAGTTATGTCAATTAGGTTAAACAAATCAAATATCAGAGTTTGTATCATTGAAAATGAAAAAGGAATAAGCAAAATAGGCAAATAAAAAAAAATGCCTTAACT
Organism: Anneissia japonica; assembly: GCF_011630105.1. NCBI lineage: Eukaryota > Metazoa > Echinodermata > Crinoidea > Comatulida > Comatulidae > Anneissia > Anneissia japonica. The sequence goes on along the minus strand of NW_022744966.1, from coordinate 82,448 downwards.
CATGCTCTGATTAATAAAAAATAAAAGAAAGATAATAAAAAATAAAAATATATATACATATAAAATTTGAAGTAGTTGCATGATTAATTAAAGTTACTGTAGAAATATATAATTACATTATTGTTCCATTATTAGAGTACTATTGTTATTATTGCAATGAAGTAATAGTCCAGTCAAAAATTACCTTAACCATGGTAATAGCTCCTACCTCAATGAAACTCAAACTGTAGGTACTATATATAGTGGAAAGAACATATCTTGATGTTGCGTCGTGCAAAACAAGGGATTTAACGAGAAAATTCGACTTTTGTAAGCAGTTTCTACCCGCTTGTCACCGCCGATTTTTTACCTCGAGAAGTGACGTCATGAGGTTCGAATCACGATACGCCGTTCGCGTATCTACAACATCTATTAACTAATTGATAAGTTCGCTAATAATGTAACTATATTACAATGCATTTTTAAATACTATAATTATTTACGCCCTAAGATAAAGTTTATTCAGGAAAATATTCTAAGAATCAAAAGGAAACTCATAAATTGATGTGAACTTGAAAACTAGTGAAATTGGCTTTCCATATAAAGTGAACTACGCCCTCAGTTCTGGAGAAGCTTATACTTATTCTGTAAATCGGGTCCCGATTTTACTTTTAAACCTTGGTTATGCAATTCATTTTCTGTAACATTTAATTGTTTATATACATTCTTAATTAATCGGGGTAATTGATACTGATAAGTGAAAGTTTGCTGCGTAGCATTTACATAAAATATTTAACTATATTTATGTGGTATCATTGGAAAGGAAATCATGCACTGAATATTTTTTTCCATTACACTAATTAATGTAAAAATATATAGAAATGGAGATATTCGCCATTAAACACGTCATTGTCTGCTGCCCTCTATTTTGGTGAAAATTTCATTTTCATTGTTGTTTGTATAGAGTTGGCTGGTCGGAGGAAGGGCAAAACACCCCGCCAGGCTGGATCTGGTGTTATGATTGTGAACTCTGTCCAAGAGGGTGAACACATTAATTAATTAAATAGATGGGAATTCCGCCATTTAAGCATTTAGTGACCAAATTTAGTATATACTTATCTCTCCTTTCAGAAAGAATGGACCACCCCAGGCATTAGTGCAAATTAATAATATTAGTTCTAAAGTCAGCTTTAAAGATAAGTCGGGCAGCTCTATTCTGTGGTATTTGAATTTTATTCGCTAATCCTTTACTAAGTTTAGCCCAAACAATATCTACATAATCAAATAATGGCAAAATAAGAGATTTATAAAGTTGATTAAGTGAATTTATATCAATGTAACGACAAATTCTCCCGAGCATACCAATCCTACTACTTACTTTTTTACTAAGCTTATCAACATGGCCATTCCAGGAGAGGGAAGGGTCAAACCAAATTCCCAAATATGTTAACTTTTCATGACAACAACAACCACAATAATAATAATAATAATAATAATAATAATAATAATAATAATAATAGTAATTCAATGAGACTAATTAAAAATAATTTGCGTTCTGTTATGACAAATGCTCATTTAGATAGCCTCATGATGGTTGGAATACATCGTGATAGGGGAAGCAACCTCGACCATGACAAAACCTCGACCATGACAGCGTGTCAGATTTCATGCAAAATTTCCAAAATATAGAATTTCACTTTCAAGAATGAGGATTTAAAAATAAATTAGATGGTTACATTGCATACTCTTTGTTTCTTGCTTTATTCAAAATGTTTTGGTTTTGGAAGCTGATGTCAACATTAGAAAGCAAAGCCTACATGAAGTCATATTATAGTAACTCGATGCCTATGAAATAAGTAATAAAAATTCGCCATAATTCATCAAATATCCGTGGCTTCAAGGGGGCGAAGCCCCCTGGAACCCCATCCGGGGGCCCTAGGCGGCCCCCTGGCCCCCAGCCAATTGAGACTCGATTCGCTCCACTAGCGCCCCCCCCCGTCGGGGCCTTTAGCCCCTCCGTCGGGCAGGTCCTGGCGCCACCCCTGCTATCAACATGGGTATTCCAGGAGAGGGAAGGGTCTAGCCAAATTCCAAACTATTAAAAACTACCAGTAGCTTAAATGGCGGAGTTGACAACAGTGATGTTAAGATCAGCTGCACCACGTAATTTTCTACTGAATCCGAACAGGACCGACTTAGTTTTAATCACATTTAAGGATAGTTTGTTGGCTTTTAACCAATCACTCACATAATCCATGTCAAGGTGAAGGTTGTTTTGAATATCAATTAAGGATTTAGATGAAAAAATATTGCTTTATCGTCAGCGTACATAGAGATTTTACAAGAATGAATATGATTAAGAGAGATCATTAATAAAGATAATAAATAATAAGTGTCATAAAATAGACTCTTGGGGACCCCCACATCGAATGGAAACTGGGGAAGAGTTAACATTATTGACGCAAGTCACCCGAAAGGTAGGAGTCAAACCACTTTAGCTCAATCTCCAAGTTTTGAAAGATGTTTAAGTAAAGTGGGATGATGAACCGTGTCAAACGCCTTTTTGAAGTCAGGAAAAATTGCACCTGTCAACATTCCCTTGTCGATGTTATCGAGAATATAGTCGGTAACATCAACAAGGGTTGTCGTGGTGCTATAAAGGCGGTGGAACACAGATTGATGGAGAGACAAACACATTTTTAAACAAAGATATGAGTACAATTGGTTCTGTATATGGCGTTCAAGAATCTTCATTAGTGTAGGCAGGATGGAGATTGGTCTATAGTTCGCACACTTGTCTTTAGCACCGCCCCTATGTATAGGAATAACCTTCCCCAGCTTCCACTGACCCTAAACAATACACAAATTAAAAATCGCAATTTGATTTGCAATACATGGTGTAGCCGACTTAAAAAGCCTTGGACTTAACCCATCAAAACCGGTAGAATTATTAGTTTTAAGTTCGGACAGAGCATTTTCAACATCATTACTGATATGTTATTAAACTTCAGATTATCATACTTATCATTATCAGTATGTATACCTTCAGAGTTATTTCACTTAATTGTATCTGAAATATAAATTAAGGTGCTATCGGTTGAGTGATATTGCCGAAAGCCTGACTGAAATTGATATATAAGGTTATCTTCCACAAGATATTGTTTTAATTGAATGTGAACAGACTTTTCAAGGATTTTGAAAAATACACTAAGAAAACTAATTGACCTAATAGTTTTCGGGATTTTTACAAGATTTCTTTTTGTGCAATGGATAAACTTTGGCTGTTTTTAAATCACGAAGTATATTACCGGTGTTAATAGACAGATTTATTATATAAGTTAGGGGGAAGTAATACCAAAGCACCATCTTTCAGGAATTTTGCTGGAAGCCAGTCAAGGCCGGTACTTTTAGTAGGGTCTAGACTTTCTAGCTCCTGGAGAACAAATTCTTCTGAGACTGGTGTTTAAGTAAAAGAATTTGTGACTTTCGATAAATAAAAATCTTTGACAATTTTGGAAGCATAGTTAAAAATGTGTATCATAGATTGGAATCATCAACAAGATACCTTCCACGTTAAAAAAGTGTTTATTAAAACATGTTGCTACCTCGTGCAGGTTGTGAATTTTTGATTCGTTCATTTCCAAAACAGTCTTAGATCTGTCAGTTACATTTTGACTATAATTGTTTAGAATTGTTCCATAATTTTTTTGGATTGTGCTAATTTTTATTTATTTTATTTCTAAAACACATATATTTAGCTTTTTTTACCTCACGATTAAGTCAGCGACATTTTGTTCTGGAGGACCATAATAAATGCCAACAATGATTGGCTTGGTATCTGGAAGATTTAGTTCCATCCAAACTGGTCTACGTTGTTTTCCATTAAGTCCTCTCTTTTGGTGAATACCCAGTCAGTTCGTACATACCTACAAACTTCTCCTCCTCTGCGAGTTTTGTCGTTGCCTACTATCGTGTAGGCATCATTGTTTATTTCGTTGTCAGCAACAGTATCGTCTAACCAAGAGTCTGTGATAGATTTGACAGTGGATTTTGTTTTCAATGCAATTTATCTTATTTCTGATATTTTTGGTATAAGTGACCGAATATTGAGAATAAGAAGAAAATGCATTCCCCGTTTATTTATGGCATCCATGATATTGATGATGTCATTAACTTGAAAGTGAATATGATTTTCTTTATTTTGTCCTTGATATTCGTCTTGGTACCGATTTTTATGTGCGCATGCATTATAGGAGGGAAGCGAGTTCTAGGAGCAGATATTACTAACGTATGAAAATGATTTCTCTGCACAAATTTTGTGTATTTTCTTTTCGCCGCAAATATCACACATGACGGCTTTGCTTCTATTGTTAAATCCTCTGTTGCATATGTCGCATTTAGGATTTCCACGAGTTCAATGGTTTAGAAACGTCACCGGCAATAATAATTAAAAAACTTAAAGTTATGTGATGATTTTTGCTTAATAAGTGCTTTATCGGATATCGTGATAAATAACTGGATTCATAAAGTTGCCCAGTGGTGATCTCAAATCCAGAGTTTCATGTTCAAAATGGACAAATGCCGACCAATTGTTTATAGTGTCGTCAAGTCCAAAATCATATTGTTGTTAGAAAAATATTGGTTGCATTTTGACGTCCATATTCTTATAAAGATGAAAATAAGATATTATAGAGGATACTGTGATGCGCATATTACCTTGCTTAAAGGCTAACAGTAACAGTATTTAAAGGAATAAACGAGATTTAAGGGAAATGAAATGTGCCCTCAAAAAACGTCACCTGATACAAAAACAAAGAGCTTTAAAATACCTATATAGTTAAGTTCAGGTAATTTATTGACCAGTGATGTTTTATGGCTGATACTTAAAACTAGGCCTAAGCCAACGACGACTGAATGCAATGCAAAGAATCCGTTGCAGTGATGCTTGCCGGTTTACTTTAGTTGTGTTGAGGCCTCAAAATGTGTGATGAGGCTTAGGGTGATTAAAACTCGAAATAAGCGAAACAATCCATCCAAGATTGGTTAAAATCACTCTTGATGAAAGTCAAGTATTATTCTTGCCCAGCAATTGTGGATCAAAGTTAGTATTTATAATACAAATTGTACAAAAAAATCAGGTTTTGCAGAGCAGTAACACAGACGTTCGCTACTGTCTTGCTACATAAATGTGCAAGGTAAATTGTTGAGAGGTTTTAAGTTTAAACATTGATATGCTCTCAATGAGGTCAGTGGAGCACATCATGAAATTTAGTACCTATATGGTTATAGCAAGTATAGTTGCCTTGCAAGTCACCTAACTTTCTACCGTTAATAATTATCATGTTACTGTTTCTACACAAGTTTAATAACATCTATGTCATTACGACCTAATGGGTTAATCAATGCAGTATTTCAATTCAAGAAAATGATTACAATCATTACTAATATAGTCAAAGTCATTACAAGTGCGTGCATTCATATCACCTGCAATAACACAATGCCCTGTACTTGAAAATTAAGCAACATCGGATTCAATTAAATCAAATATATCTTCTCTTCTGGCTGTATTGGAAGAACATTGGGGCTAATGTATGTGAAGCACATGTAAATATCACGATCAGAAATAAAGAAATTATGGCATAACTTAGCCAAATATATTCAGAACATTTGATCTTAATTTCAGTATCACCTTCAATAATATCTAATTTAATGGCCACCAAATAGGTGAGGGGGTTGAGTGATCTTTTGTCTAAGTTTGTGTATTAAAGAAAAGCCAGAAATATTAGTTTTGGAAGCATCACTAATGGTAAAGTGAGTTTCAATGAAGCAGAAAATGTCACATTTATGAATAACGCACAATATTATTAAGTTTAAGTTTATATTCACGGGTTCAACCAATTCTAATGTGGAGTCCATCAATATTCCATTAACCAATATTCAAAAATGATTTAAGAGAGGACATGATGACGGAAGAAAATCATCAAATGTACGTAATCCATAATACCATTTAAGAAGATTAAAAACATGATAGGTTTTAAGAATGGCTGTCCATAAAAGTCAAAGATTTGGTGGCAGATGTCAAAAAATTGATTTTTTTTCTCAAATTTTTACTTTGGTAAAAAGCGTATCTATGACATTTGTTTAATTTTTTAGCCTTTGTTGTCATGGCAACGACCCATTATCTAAATTGTACCATTTGTCAATTTTGGACATTTGCAAAAGTGAAGAAACACTGACTTTCTAAACTTATTGAAAAAAAAGAACATGCACTATATATATTTTTGGGATCATCCATGTAATTTAACTTTCTGTAAACAAAACAAATTCACCACTCTGACAAAAGCAATCCATGATAAATTTGCTTTTAACGATGAGTTATGATTTTCAACTTAGGAATACTCAATTTAACATCCAATTTTATATGGCACAAATTACTTTTCATGAAAAGTAATTTGTGCCATATAAAATTGGATGTTAAAGATCAACTGTTTCGTGGACAAGCATTTGGAGGTTGTCTATTGCGATTTCTCATCGGCAGCTTAAAGAATATTTTCATCGGACAACAGATTAGTAGCCCACAGTGTACTATTGCGTCTTGACATTTCTCTAATAGCTTTACATATTTTACTCAGATATTCTGATGGTTTACTCACTCGTCTTCCCTAGTTATTCTCATTTCTTTCTCAACCTCTGACACTGACTATTTGGAATTTCTTGTGTACATATTCTTTTTGTTTCTGAAAATCTTGTGTTTTTTTCTTGTTTTCTTTAAATGTGAAGGTGCGTATTTAAAAAGTGTTGAATATCTTTTCAGTAAACTTCTATCAGATTACTCTTCATATTCACCATATCCACACCTATTTTCTCAATATGGTAATACATGGTACAACACAAGATTTAAATATTTTTCTCCATGCACTTGTTGTCAAATTGTTCAGTCTTATGATCATAATTATTCATAAATATTGTGGCGGTTTCGGTCAAGCAGTCTCAGTCTAGTCTAAGTCCTGCGTAAGTAACTCGGTCGGATACGCCGTCAGATAATACGGATCGACTATTGAATAAATTTCAAACAAAATTAACTGAGTTTCTCATAGCATTTATTGGATCAATAAAACTGGTACCATTATCAACAACAAGTACAATGTCATATGTGGAGCACACAGCAGCCGCCGACCGGTTCCCGTTAACACCGGAATTAAACTATAAGTAGGCCTCTCCTTTACTGGGCTCTCAAGTCTTAATGACTGAGTTCGACTATAAACTATTTTATAGAATTACTACAGGTCCTACCTTACTAAACACTAACGTCGGGATTTCCCAGTTCTAAACTTCATGAGATCCAGAGCTCAACTACTACATGTCTTGGACGATGGGTCTTAAGATCCCAACCCAGCTATTTTTAGATAGCCAATCGGCTCCCAGAATTAGGGAGTGGCCTAATCTATTTATAATAGGGGGTGTACTGCACCATTTTGTCACACTGCCCCCTCCTCAGATGTATCGGTCCCTTTGATACGCAAAAAACTTTTTTTAAACAAACAAGAACAAATTAACTAAGATAAAGAAGTAATCATAATGTCCAATTATTATTATAAGTTATCATATAAGATTACTGAATCATTATTATAAACTTTACAACAAATCACAACATAATTATTGAAATAAAATTGTCATTTAGATTAAATTTAACAGATGTATCGGTCCCTTCGATACGCAAAAAACTCATTTATTTTAAACAAACAAGAACAAATTAACTAAGATAAAGAAGTAATCATAATGTCCAATTATTATTATAAGTTATCATATAAGATTACTGAATCATCATTATAAACTTTACAACAAATCACAACATAATTATTGAAATAAAATTGTCATTTAGATTAAATTTAACTAACGATTAGGTTTTTAGAACTACAACACGGTATATTCTCTTGTCACCACTTCCCGAACTTTCTTTCCGTTTCGGTATTCCGTTTCGCAGTCAATCTCCTTCACGGTTTTCACTCTTCCCTGCAACAAAGCCTCTAAATCCACTAAGGTCCTCTTAGTCTGGAATCGGGGCGGCGACCCTGGCACACCCTCACTGGCAGTTTCCGAGTCACTGCTTATATTTGCACCTAACAGTCGGAGAAGATTACTAGGTTTTCCTTTGGTACAATAGCCGGAGACATCTCCTTACTTGGAATCTCCTCTTGAACGGGACTGAAAGCTGACCCAGGCGTTAAACTTAACACATCGCCTGCTGGATCCACCATCTCTGGTGCTGGTGCCACCACTTCATGCACTGGTATTTCTACCTTTGGCAGTGGTACTTCAAGCTTTGGTACTGGTATTTTAACTTTTGGTACTGGTGGTTCAACAGACCGTCTTCCCACACTTTTTCCCCGTCGGTGGAACCTGTCATAGTGCCGTCTCCTTGCATCTAGATTGCTGAATCTTCCTGGACAGTATCGGCACATGAAATCTTCACGAGAGGCATGTGCTCTGCCTCGATGTCATCCCAGACTTCTGGAATCTTCAAACCTCGAAGAACACTCTTCGCACCTGTATGAACGTTCTCCTCTCATCTCAGCTTTGGCCTAATTAATAAAAAGAAAGAAGCAAAATAATAAACAAAAACATAATCCTGTGGAGTCTCACATTTTTCCCCCCGTGCAAAAATATTTCCCTTGTACTATTCGTCGTAGCGAGCGGGCCTTCTTCGTGCCCTCGGGAACCTCATAGGACGACTATGCCCTACTACAGTAACTGTCGGTGGTGTTACGACGTCCGCTGATTCCTTGTTGATTCCGGGTAGACTTTCACTAACTTGTAGTTCTGCTACTTCTTCTTGGCCACCGTTTAATTTGTCTAGGCTTTGTGGACCCAGTAGTTCGTCAACTGACTCTTGACTACTGCCTGCCGACTCGTTAAGTTCAGTTGGTGTCGTTTCGACCATCTCAATTGGGGTTTGTATATCTGGCTCCTCGTCTCTGGCTTCAGCTTCACTTGCTGTGCCCCAGTATGGCAAAGGCTTTCCCTCATAGACTTTCAGTCGGTCGATATGAACCACCTTGCACTTCTTCCTCGGGCCTTCCTGGATCCTGAACGTTACCTCTAATAATTTCTTTACCACTGCATATGGCCCTTGCCAGCGGCATTGTAATTTTGGAGACTTGCCTATTGTATTGGCCGAATTGTACAGCCACACGAACTGCCCTTCTGCTAGTTCCTGTCTGCTCGCTTTCTGGTCATATGTCCTCTTTTGTCGTCGTACACTAAGCTCCAGTAGTGGGTAGCATTAGATCAAGAGGGAGGGCTACTTCTCTCCCTAGCACCATCATATTGGGTGTTTCCCCTGTCGATTCTTGTGGTGTGCATCTATATTCGAAGGTTGTACATGGTACATGTTCATCCCAATTTCTTTGATTACGATGTGGATCTAGCATGGTTGCCAACATGTTTACAAGGGTACGGTTAAACCGCTCAACCACGCCATCAGATTTCGGGTTGTAAGGTGTCGTCCGTGTCTTATCTACCCCTAGAATTTTGCACAATTCTGCAATAAGGTCCGAATCTAAGTTTTTCCCCTGATCAGTGAGTAACTGTCGTGGGACACCATACCTCAGCACAAAGTTCTCCACGAAACATCGGGCATCAGTTTCGGCCCTCTCATTTGGGATTGGGTAGGCCTCCATCCATTTGGAGAAATAATCGCCAACAACGAGTATGTACTTATTGTCTCTATCAGACTCAGGAAAAGGACCTGTAATATCCATCGCCACCCTCTCCATCGGACTGCCAACAGCCTGCTGCTGAAGTGGGGCTCTCTTTTTCTTCGGGCGCAAGCATCACACTGCCGAATCCACGTTCGAATCCAACTGCGCATCTCCGGCCAGAAATAACTTTGAGTTACCCTAGCTTTAGTCTTTGCAACTCCCAGATGTCCGCTGGTTTTTTCCCCCCATGAAGTTCTTCTAGAGCCGCCGCTCTCATCTCTACTGGAAGGACCAGTTTCTAACTATTATCATGTCCGTCATCTGATTTCCACCTACGATACAATACTCCATCCCGCACCTCCAATAAGTTCCAAATCTGCCAGTACACTTTGTCAGTTCGGCTCAATCCAGCCATTTCCTCCCATGGCGGTTGTGGCCCGCCTTGTTCCTTGATTTTCACAACTCTCCGCATTGAATTATCATCTTCCAGTTAGGCTTTACGAATATCATCGAGGTGAGTGTTGGGTTGTATTTGTACCGCTCGTACAGAAGCATTAGTTCCTGATGAATCTAATGGTGGTTCCATTTCGGCCTCTACGCCTGCCCAGGCTTCTTTCTTCTTCTGCATGTTATCTGCGGTCTTTCCGCATTGTCCACATGGTTTCCTTGATAGCCCATCAGCGTTCCCATGTTTTAGTCCGGGCCGGTGGCCCTCGTCAAAATCATACTACTCTCCTATCGCCTGTAGCCATCTCGCTAGCTGTCCTTCTGGCTCCTTGAAATTCTTCAGCCAGCGCAGTGACGCATGGTCGGTACTGATCACAATATGGCGCCCATAAAGATACTGGCAATGGTGCCTTAAGTACACTACCACTGCTAACAGCTCTCGTCATGTAGCACAATAATTTCGTTCGGATTTACTCAGTGTACGGCTTGCATAGCTGATTACTCTTTCCTCGTCACCCTGGATTTGTGAGAGTACTCCACCAATACCTACATCACTCGCATCAGTGTCCAATATGAACTGTCCCTCCGGTGGAGGGTAGGCCAAGACTGGTGACCTTGTTAATCGAACCTTTAGTTCCACAAAAGCTCCCTCACAGTCAGTATCCCATGAGAATCTTCTGGCTTTCTCAGTTAGTTTATACAGTGGTGCTGCTATTGCGGCAAAACCCTTGAAGAAACGTCTATAGTACGAGGCTAATTCTTAAGAAACTGCGTACTTCTCTGACCGAGTCGGTGTAAGCCATTCCTTTATGGCTTCAATTTTAGCCGGGTCAGTCATCACTCCAGCATGCAAAACTTGATGCCCTAGATACAAGACTTCCTGTTTGAACAGGGTGCACTTATTTGGTTTCAATTTTAGGCCTGCTCGTCGTAATCGAACGAAGACTTTCCTAAGGCGGTTGATCTCCTCCTCTACAGTTTTCCCATACACGATTATGTCATCTAAATACACCAGTATTATATCCCATTGCAATCCAGATAGAACGTGTTCCATCAGTCTCTCAAATGTTGATGGAGCGTTACACAGCCCAAACGGCATTACCTTCCAGGAATACAGGCCTCCACGCACTACAAATGCTGATTTATCTTTCGCCTCGGCATCTAATTCAACTTGCCAATATCCTGAGGCAAGGTCCAAGGTGGAAAACCACCTGGCTCCTGAACGTGAGTCAAGTGAGTTGTTTATCCTAGGTATAGGTTAGGCATCTTTTATGGTAACTGAATTCAAACGCCTGTAATCCACGCAAAAGCTCTTCGTCCCGTCCTTTTTCGTGACCAAGACAACATTTAATGCCCATGGGCTCTCCGAATGCTCAATCAGGCCTCTGTCTAACAGGTCCTGCACTTGCTGGTTTATCTGTTCACTGGCCTCCATCGTCTGGCGCCGGGGTTGTTCCTTAATTGGTTGTGCCGTTCCAACATTTATGTGGTGTTTTACTTCGCCAGTTCTCCCTAAGTCGTAATCTCCTCTAGAAAACACATCTTGAAATTCAGCCAAAAGTTATGCAACTTGTTCGTGGTAATTTCCGTCAATGGATGCCACGCTCCGCCGCAACAGATAACTAAGGTGCTCGGGTACTCGTCCGCGGCTAACAGGCGGCTCCTTCCCTGTATGTGTCAATTCGATTTGGTCTTCTAATATTGGTGTTAGCTTGCCAACTGTGGTTCCCTCTCGAAGGACTCGTCGTTCTTTACCGGGGTTAAAAACGCGTAGTTGTCCGTCTTCAACCTTCACTACAGTCCTTGCTAGAATTTGGCCATTCTTAGCCAGCTCCTCTTCTTGGTTAGGTTCCACTATTCCTACTACCGGGCAGGTCGTCAACATTCGGGCGAATCCGGTAAGTATGTGTTCATGACCTGGTAATATCACAGTTGTATCTTCTATAATTACGTTCGAATTGAACTTGGTACCTTCGGGTCCAGTTAAACTAATTAATTCCCTTCCAATTTTCATCTGGAGTTTCCCCAGGTCCAATAACGATCCACTTGATGTGAGAACATCCATCCCTAGTAATCTAGCCACTTTTAAATTTGCAAAGATTACTCGAACCGATTGAAATGTCTGACCAATCTGTAGTCCTACGTAGGCACATCCTATGGTCTCTAGTGAGGTCCCATCTGCTTGTTGAAGTTTCCTCTTTGCTCTCTGAAGTTCTGGACGTTTTTCTTTGGGTAATTGGTAATATAAATTGGAGGACAAGACTGTGTCGGAGGCTCCTGTGTCGACTAGTAGGTTAGCCTTAATTCCATTAACTTTAGCTGGCTGGTACATACAATCCTTCTCTTGGGCTGTATTGTGAGTATGTCCTTTTCTCCGGCTGATTTATTGTGTCGTTGAAGGGGTTCTTCCGCTTCCTTGAGTATTTGATGGGTCCTCGGTTCGTTCCAGCCTTCTCCCAACCCCTGGAGTCGGCTGCACGTCGTTTCCCGATTGACGTGTGTAATTTTTCGGGCAGCGTCAAGCAATGTGTCCCTCCTGTCTGCAATTATAACACACCAGTATTCTCCTCTGCTGCCACATTTTCCCGTCCTGCCCAGCTGGGGTTTCGGGTACTGACGTCGTCTGTTTTGAACGAAGGTTTGCCTCTATACGTCCCATCCAATCTGCTATTGTTTTCTCAAACTTGAATCTTCCTCCGGTATAAGCGGTCTAACATATTTCATAGGCTGTCCTCCAATTTTAAGAAACTCTCTGTGGATAACGCTGCACGTATGGCTTCGTCTAGAGTGGAAGGTGCAGCTTGGAAGATCCCTTCTCTTATTTCCGGTCCTCCTACTGCCTCCATATAGTGCCCCTTCGCTAAGTGTTCCACTCCGGCCTCGTCAAATTCGGGATATGCCAGGTATGCCAACTCTCGAACAGCTTGTCCTAGCTCTTGAAGGCTCTCCTTTGGTCCTTGCCTCCTTAATCGTAATGACATTAGGTGGTTTTCTGCTTTCCGTCCGGGTCCAACTCGTTGCTCCAAATCATCAAGTAATTCTGTGTAAGTGATTTCCCGTCCTTGGCTAGCCCCCAGAACTTTCAGGGCCTGCCCCTTCAGGCTTGCCTTCAGGAATGCTCCTGCCTGCTTTTCAGACCATGCATTCGCTGCTTTACATGCTTCAAATGTTGGGCGTAGTCCCTCCATGGCGTCTTCCCCTCGTACCTATCTGGGATAATTATCGGTTTTCGAAAATCGCTGCCAAATCTCTGAGAAAACGCTTCCTCGCCAACTATCCTTGGCTCCCTAGTTAAGGGCCATGGCAATGAGGATGATGTTGGGGGTTCCGTCTGTGTCGTTCCTCTCTTTTCAGTCGACTGGGCCATTGGTGGTCCAACCGAAGATAGGCTTGAAGCTCCTGCTTCCTCATATTCCACTGTTTTCTTGGGGTAGGTTCGGCTAACAGCGGGCATTGGCCTAGCGTCTTTAGGCCCAATCCTGCTAATTCCTATAGGCCTAATCCACGGCGTTAAGTTATATCCAACAGGTGGTCCTGTAGGGAATGAATAACGTGCTTCCGTTCCCGTCGTTCCCTTCAGGTGGTCAGTATTATCAATCGGCCCGTCGTCTGGCCTGTTCCTCGTCCATGGTGTTGAATTATATTCGGCACTTGTTGCTAATGGATTCATGTCACATTGGCCTGGTAGGCCTTCCATATTGGTCTCTCTCATCCCTATGCCGGAAAATTTTATCTCGCTCTCCAGCCGCTGTATCTCCTGCCTCAAACATTCCAATGAATTTTACATTCCTGGCCATGATTCCCTAGAGAAATCCATGCGTGTAGGCAAATGATAAATATTCCTTGTGAGGGTAATCACTCACTTAAATTCGTCAGAATTTCTCTAATAATCCCTTTTCGAGGGTGCGCTCGCAAAATTCGTCTGTGTCCTTGCGAGGGTAGTTCACTCGCAATCCTAGGCCCGATAATAATGGTTATTCCTTGTGAGGGTAATCACTCACAATCCTTCAAAATCCATCTAGGCCTAAGGCCTAATAACAATCCTTGCGAGGGTAGTTCACTCGCAAATATTCAATGCTGCCGTCCGTAACCAATGTATCCCGCTTCTGACACCAGTGTGGCGGTTTCGGCCAAGCAGTCTCAGTCTAGTCTAAGTCCTGCTTAAGTAAGTCTGTCGGACACGCCGTCAGATAATACGGATCGACTATTGAAAAAATTCAAACAAAATTAACTGAGTTTCTCATAGCATTTATTGGATCAATAAAACCGGTACCATTATCAAAAACAAAGACAATGTCATGTAGAGCACACAGCAGCCGCCGACCGGTTGCCGTTAACACCGGAATTAAACTATAAGTAGGCCTCTCCCTTACTGGGCTCTCAAGTCTTAATGACACTGCCCCCTCCTCAGATGTATCGGTCCCTTCGATACGCAAGAAACTCATTTATTTTAAACAAACAAAAAACAAATTAACTAAGATAATCATAGTAAGGAAGTAATCATAATGTCCAATTAATATTAATATTATAAGTTATCATATAAGATTACTGAATCATCATTATAAACTTTACAACAAATCACAACATAATTATTGAAATAAAATTGCCATTTAGATTAAATTTAACAAACGATTAGGTCTTTAGAACTACAACACGGTATATTCTCTTGTCACTACTTCCCGAACTTTCTTTCCGTTTCGGTATTCTGTTTCGAAGACAATCTCCTTCACGGTTTTCACTGTTCCCTGCAACAAAGCCTCTAAATCCACTAAGGTCCTCTTAGTCTAGTAATAATAATAATAATTATGATACTTATAATACCAGGCCTACTAGTAATAATAGGGTAATAATATCGATAATAAAGGTGACAACAACAACAACAACAACTAATAATAATAATAATAATACTAATAATAATATGAGAAAAATACCAATAAAACACTAATAACAATATTTTTAAAATTACTATTATTAAAATAATAATACTAAGACTAATATATAATAAAATAAAAAAAAACGAGAATTTTGTATTATTTATATGGTAACAATAATAATATCAGCAAAAATTTAAACAATATATAATGTTAATGCTGACTAATAATTAATATTAAAACTAACGGTAATAAAAACAACAATAATAATAAAAATGACACCAATAATAACAGCAATAATAACAATTGTGGCCGAGTTGACCTGTGGCCGATTTAACTTGTGGCCGAGTTGACTTGTGGCCGAGTTGACTTGTGGCCGAGTTGACTGCAGCCGAACTTTTTGTGGCCGAGTTGATTTGTGGCCGAATTGATTTGTGGCCGAATTGATTTGTGGCCGAGTTGACTGTGGCCGAGTTGACTTGTGGCCGAATTGGATCGAATTCATAATGGGGGGGGGGGTGGACTGCACCATTTTGTTACACTATTTATCTCGCTTAATACAACACTCAGCTTCTCACCGCCTCCTTATAGAACTGAACATTTCAAATCTTCGTTTCTTCCATATTCTCTAAATGTCTATCTGTCTTCTGCCAACAATTCCTTCATTTGTACTACTCTGCTACATTTATCTATTGTTTAATTTTTTTAATGATTTTTTTTGGCCATTGAAAATGTATATTGATTAATATAAGTGTAATGTTTTATGGTAGATAATAGTCTACTGATTGCTTTTGGAGCAAATGAAAATTTTATTGAAAGATTAGACATTAGAAGATAAAAATGCTACCATGGGAATATGCAAGTGTCAGTTGAAAGCCTTTTAGTAACCTAATTCTGATTTGTCCAACAGTGTTTGATTCTCAGGTCTGTATTCAAGTGTTCCTGTAACTACTATCTGATGTGCTAGTGTACAGAAGCTTATGTAGGACTTTATATATCCATCCTCGGGAGAGAAAAACAAATGATTATTAAGCGTATCCTTCATTTCTAAGTTTGCCTTGTGCACAGACTTGTAGATGTTGGCGAACATGTTGATCAGACACCTTCGCAGTGGTCATTTAAAAAATACTGTCTATCTGATTTTAAAGCATGTTTCATTTTAATACCATCTTCAATGACATGAACTTCGTTTGCATAAATGTGCACATTTACCCTTGTCTCTTCAGCAATTTCTTTTGTTGCAAGTAGTGTAGTTGTACAGTGGTAGCAGCCAGCATTGTTGTGGCTTAAATATACAGATGTAAGCTTAGGAAGCACACTCTTTAGCCATAAAAATACATCTTCAATTATCGCTGTTCTGGGCTTGTGTTTGGAACGCCGCAATGCTACAGAAATGTGCCAAGATAATCATTTTCCAAAAAATTTGCTCGAGATTCTCTGAATTTTCTGTAAAAACTTTATTGTTCAATCCTGAATTATCAGAATGACGTGTTTTCGTCAATCAATTGCAGTATGAGTTGTCTCTTTCGTCTTGGTTAATGCATCTCAAATCGTGTGATGCCATCTAGGCCTATAAAGAATCAGGTTACGGGAGCTTCACGTTAATAATAAAATCGAATAGATTAGGCCATTAAAACCTCTGAATGCTGTAATCGGACCACCATCTGGGATATAGGACTTCTTGTCGGGCGAATCGTAGCACCACCCTTACCACGACCACATTTTAGGTTTATATTTTTCACGATAACGCCTGACTTGTCCCAACAAGAAGGGATAGGGGTGTTGCATGGTGTGGTTAGGGAGGAGAGGGTGTTGTTAAGGGACTGGCACTCCCAGGCAGGTTAAGGTGCTGTGTCCAACTGATGACACCACTGACAGAAATTGGTATGTAAAAAGTGAAATTATTATAAACTCATCTTAAAAAGGTTTAAAAATACCGCTAAAACAGAAAAATGACAACATTGATACCACAAACATTGTTTTTTTCTAATCACAACATTACTTAAGGTATAGAAAAACATTTATTATTGTTCTAATCAAAGGAATCTATGAATAAATCAACGGAAAAAACTGGTAAATTTTACTATTATAATTTTTTTTTAATGAAAAATGCCATTTTTTTCTGCAACACTGCTCGTACGTTTTTTAATTACTCTCAATTTTTAAACTAGAATTCTCTAAGGGAACAATAGAACTACCTTTTTGTAGAAAATCAGTTCTAAAAAAGTACCACTGTGAGGTTTATGAGCAATTAAAGTTTGGAGGTTTTTCATAATTTAAAAAAAAAAAGAAAAACACCCCTTCTTAAAAACATGGTATCTCCCAACTGCGAAATCAAAAAAAAAAAAAAAAAAAAAAAACATGATAATTATGCCGCCACATTATTTGGCGGCCGCCACTTAATTATCTGGCGGCCGCCACTTAATTATCTGGCGACCGCCACTTACTTATGGGTACACAGGTTGCGGTATAGCGCTAGAACGGGCCATTAAAGCGCATGATTGATCCTAGCATTAAATATGGTAGCATTTATAAGCATCGTAATAGGACTAGCTAGTCATTTTAGCTACTAACTTTTAATAGCTTATAATAGCAGTCATATAGCCATTTCACAAAATATATCTATATCTTTGCTGTAGCACATCAACTGTATTGTATGTTCTATATTTGCTGTTTATGTCATTGTGATATTGTCTGTTATAGCTGGGTTAAATGTTAAAGGGCATTAAATAGTGATTAAAATCATACTAGTAGCTGGTCACCAGCTATACCTTATAATGGCAGTCATGATAGCACCCATTCCAAAAAATATTAGCAATCACATGGTTAAGTATTAAATAGCGATTAAAAGCATGTTCGTAGCTGTTATACAATAGCTATAGCTTTAAATAGCAGTCATAGAGCACCCATTTCACAAAATATAATATCACTAGGAAGCATTAAATAGCGATTAAAAGAATGTCATTAAATAGGCGTTTGCGACGATAGACGTTAGGTTTAATCACGTCATCAGGTGTTTGCGACGATAGGCTTTAGGGATAAGCATGTCAGCCATTTTACCATTTTACCATGTCCGCTAATAAATAGGTGTTCGCGCCAGCCATTGCATTAATAAATAGGAATTAGGGTTTAATAAGAATTTCAGAAGTCGCCAGTAGGAACTGTGTACGCTAATGAATAGGCATTTTCACCGGTCATTTGCAATTGAATATGTTATTTTTCCTATTTTTTATCGTCGCAAACGTCTATTCAATGGTAAACTGCTGACGTGCTCCAACCTTAATCCACAAAATAACCCTAAAATCTATCGGCGCAAATGCCTGACGTGCTTAATCCTAACGCTTATCTTTCATAAACGCCTAGTCAATGGTAAACAGCAGGCGTGCTTAACCCTAACGCCTATCATCGCAAACGTTGTATAGTCAAAAATACAGTTAAAGCATCGTGGCAGCTACTAACATGCTTTTAATCGCTATTTAATGCTAAACTCAGTGATTGCTATATTTTGTGAAATTGGTGCTATAATATAATTAATATTATAAAGTAGATAGTGACCAGCACCATGCTTTTAAATACTATCGTATTTAATGCCTTTTAATCGCTATTTAATACTTAACCCTGTGATTGCCAATATTTTTTGAAATGGGTGCTATATGACTGTCATTATAAGGTATTTAGCTGGTGACCAGCTAATAGTATGCTTTTAATATTAATTATAACTACTAGATTTGAACTCGTCACTGGGGACGAGTTTGGCGATCCCGTACTTTGACCCTCAAGAAGCACGCGTGGTTCTGATTGAAAAGTATTATATGCTAAAACATGCTCTATTTAAAGAGTAATTTTGAGCATTTTAAAAGGAATTTTAAAGGAAAAGAGTAATTTTGAGCAATTTAAGGACTTACGAATGTGTACACATACGCCTTTACGTCTGTGCGTACGGTAATGTTATTAATACAGGTCACAAACCCAAAACATGTAACCGAAACGTAATTTCCAGCTTCAGTACGTGCTGTGGGCGTGGAAATGAGCGTACGGCGCGTAAATTATGGAAAGTTCTGGAATGCAGAAAATGACCCGAAACGTTTAAATTATCTGAATAGTGATAATGAGAATTTTAAAATACGCACATGTCACGTTGTGTGCGTGTACAGTAATGGTACACGAAATTAAATATTGTCGTGTTTTTGATAGTTATTAATCCCTTCATATAACCTATACTGTATATTAAAGTTTGATAGCGTCAAAATACAGTCTGCCGCCCTCTCTCTGTTCTTTCTCTTTACATCTTTTAAGAATGAGGGATAAGAATGCTCTAAAAATTCATTCTTTTTGATCATGCTGATGTGATCATAATGAAAAATAAAGGGACACGTCCGAAAGAGAATTGATTTAGCTATAACATACTCACAGGTGGGAGACAATCAATCAAGATAAGCGAGATACGTTCAAACGAGTATAAAAAGTAATAATGTCATAAATAAAAATTCAGTTTTTTCTTATTTCAAATGGCGATATGATGACGTCACAATGTCCGATAAGCCATTATGATCTATAAAATCATATTTACAACTTATGTGCTTTCAGAATATGTAATAAAAATTGGGGGTCACCTATCAACCTAAGGAACTATAACTGATTAAAAATAGGTCTGATTTTAGCATAATTTCACTGTATAGCTGCACAAATACGCGCAAAGATACCTATGCTTGATGCGCACGTACGGTATTGTTATTGGCCAAAAGATGACCGAAAAGAATGGAAATTTGTGAACAATTTCAGGAACCCAAAAGTTGTTTAAAAAAAAACCTAATTTCTAGCTTCCATACGTACTGCGCCAGTAAAAGTGAGCGCGCGTAGTGGAAAATTATGAAAAATTTTCAAATGCTCAAAATGGCCTGAAACGTGCTCTAATTTGATCAAAAAGTGATTTCGGGCATTTTGAGCATCGTAGTGGCCTAGCTCGTCATTTTAGCTACAGCCTGTAATAGTTTATAATATCAGTCATATACCATTTCACAATATGTATCTTTGCTGTAGCACATCAACTGTATTATACGTTCTATATATGCTGTTTATTGGTGATCCGCTTCACGAGCGGATCACCTCTTGTTATTGTCAGGATCATCATCATTGGTGATCCGCATCTAGCGCGGATCACCTCTTGTTATTGTCAGAGATCTTTCTTTTATTCTACATTCTGAAAAATAACTGTTTGCACGATATCTCAAATTTGCCGAGAGCTACGCACAAAACGACTACAACAAACATTTGGCTTGGCCTGGAATAGTGACAATAAGCTTTGCAAGGTTACCAGTCACGCGTGACGTCATCTACGCGCATTTTTGTGTTTTTTACTCTATTGATTATATGAGCCTAACCAATTGACACTTCGAAATCGTATCACGTGAGCATTAACTTCGAGTGAAGGTTGATCGTAATAAACAATCATTTTGCGCATGCGCTTCATAACGCGCGCGTACGCGTGCGTCAAAATTTTAAAATGGTCGAAATCAATTTTTGACTAAATTAGAGCACGTTTTAAGCCATTTTGAGCATTTCAACATTTTTAAAATTTTCGGCACCGCGTGCGCATTTTTACGCGCGCGTCACGTACAGAAGTTAAAAATATTGTTTTTTTAAATGTTTTAGGTCCCTGACACTGTATTCACAAATTTCCAATCTTTTTTGGTCATTTAGGGTCAATAGCAATGCCGTACGCGCGCATACAACATAAAAGCACATGTGCGCGTTTTCTTCGACATATAGCAAAAATAGGCCAAAAACATGCCTATTTTCAATCAATTATAGCTCCTTAGAATGAAAGGCGACCCCCCAATTTTTATTACATATTCTGAAAGCACATGAGTTGTACATATGATTTTATAGGTCATAATGCCTGATTGGACACTATGACGTCATCATATTGCCATCTGAATTCAACAAACTGAATATTATCGATGTCGTCATTTAAAAAAAATGCGCATTTGAGCGTATCTCGCTTATTCTTCGTCGATTTTCTTCCAACATTGAGTATGTTATAGCTAAGTCAATTCTCTTTCATACACGTACACATTTTCACATTTTAAAGACGTCATCATGGTCAAAATGTAGGGTTTCCTTACCCACTCATCTTTCTTTCGTCAAACCTTTTATGTACATTATATTTTTGTGCGCGCGTAATTACGCGAGCGTTCGCCTACGTCAAAATTAACATATGCTTTATATCATGTCTTTTTTTTAAATCAGTTATAGCTCCTTAGGATGAAAGGTGACCCCCAATTTTTATTACATATTCTGAAAGCACATGAGTTGTAGATATAATTTTTTATATCATAATAGCTGATCGGACATTGTAACGTCATCATATTGCCATCTGAATTAAAAAACAAGAAACAATTTATATTTCTTTTCTCAAAACATTGATGACGTCATATCATCTTAACCATTCGTCATTTCTGAATAATATTAAATGGGCTTATATACTTCAGGTCAAGGTTGAATGTTAGGTATCTTACTTTTTTGTTTGCGCGTCTTAACGTGCGCGTACGCGTGCGTCAAAAATTACATATGCTTATAATTATGCCTATTTATAATCAAATATAGCTTCTTAGGATGAAAGGTGACCCCCAATATTTATTACATATTCTGAGAGCACATGAGTTGTAGATACGATTTTCTATACCTAATGGCTGATCGGACATTGTTACGTCAGCATATTGCCATTTAAATTAAGAAAAAACTGACCTTATTACTTTTTATACTCGTTTGAACGTATCTCGCTTATCTTGATTGATTGTCTCCCACCTGTGAGTATATTATAGCTAAATCAATTCTCTTTCAGACGTGTCCCTTTATTTTTCATTTTCATCACGTCAGCATGGTCAAAAAAAATAATTTTTGGAGCCCTTTTATCTCTCATTCTTAAAAGATGT
>NW_022744966.1:57256-60418 GCF_011630105.1 Anneissia japonica | reverse complement strand
GTGCGCGTCAGTTAAAATTTGATAATTCTCCATATCACTATTCAGGTAGTTTAAAGAACGTTTCGGGTCATTTTGAGCACTCCAAAACTTTCCATAATTACGCGCCATACGTTCATTTCCACGCACGCAACACGTACTGAAGCTGGAAATCACGTTTGTTACATACTTTGTGTTCCTGACACATTATTCACATGTTTGTAGATTTCAAACAGCTAATAGAATGTGAAGCCGATATACGCGATTTTAACGGGTGATCGTCATCCTCAGATTTCATGCTAATGTTGCATTCCACCCATTCCAGGGCTTCCACTTGTTTTAGGAATGATTTGAATAGAGCATTTGATTGACAATCAATGGAGGCTTTAGTATCAGCCGAGTTAGTAAATACCCCGATTCTTCTCCCTCTGCCAACTGCATAGCATTTTTATCACAATTTTCCCACTCGGCCACATTCGACAGGCTCCAATCTGTCTAGTTTAACTATCTTCCTCGTGACAATGGACCCATGGCGTAAGTCCTGTTTTTTGCAAAAAAAAAAACAAAACAAAACAAAACAAAAAACCTTGTGCAAGAAATTTGAATAATTCCTGCCAGTTGTGAAATGCGACTACTTGTAAGGGTGTTCTGAATTTTTAAGTTGTATATATAACTAGTTTTTAAATTTTATATTTAAGATTTTTAATTGTATATTCATAAAATCTTAATTGGGGTTTATTTGTACATAGTTAAGCATATTAATATGTATAGGTATAATTATTGAACGGTGTTTGTGAACTCATACGCATGCCCTTCCAGGTTCACTGGAGATTGTATTATACTAATAAATAAAGTTAAATAATTTTCAAAATATTTTACACTAAACATGTTAATTATGTTTGTGTTCAATTTCATATGCAAATTAGAAACTTTTTTCTGCTACTTTTTGATAGACATATACAACTTACCAGAAAGCTGTGTACGAGACACGCAACCATGATGAAGCAATGGAGAAAGCCTCTATTGCATTCGAAAGCTTTGGTGTTGGAAAATTTTCTGATCATGAGCACAGTATTAGAGAAGAAATAAGTGCGAAAAGACAAGAATGCAATTTAATTAACGAACAGAAAAAAGTAAGTACCAATATATATTTTGACTTCTTTATTACTGACATGAAAAATAATATCCCGCAATATAGTAGTAACAAAAATGATATGTAACGTATGTAAGTATATAAGTATATATAAGTATGTATATATATATATGTATGTACATATAAATATATATATATATGTATTATATATGTATGTATGTATATATATATATATGTATGTGTGTATAATGTATGTGTGTATATATGTGTGTATGGGTGTGTGTGTGTATGTATGTGTGTGTATGTATGTATGTAGATTATAAACCCAAAGTTGATAATAACCGCATCCCTCTTGTTTCCGACTACCATCCCAATTAATATTAGTTCTTTTACTCGCCAACTTAAAACTGACTATAAAATTCTCAATAAAGATAAATATATTTGCCACCTTTTTGAAGACCCTCCCCTACTAGCCAAAAGACAACCCCCAATGTTAAATCTATTCTCTCATTTTCTAAACTCCACAAGAATTCCCACTCTTCTGATAATGTTAAATGTAGTAAACCTAGATGCCAAGTTTGCAATTTTATATGCACCTCTGATACATTCACTATTCCCAGTACTAATATCACTATTAGACCCCTCCACTTACTGTGATTCTTCTAACGTTATTTACATTTTATTTTGACAGTGTAACAAATTGGTAATTATGCAAGAGAGACCGGCACCAAATTCCGCCTCCGATTAATTAATTACAAAAATCCATCAGAGACAATTCCACTAGTTTCCCAGAAGCCTGTCACAATATACCTAACCATAGCATTAATGACATAAGATTTATTTTGATCGCTAATAACTTTTTCATCCCGAAAGACTTAGATTACTTATCAGACTATTCATTTATGTATGTTTAATTTTCTTCTTGGTTCACAGACCTTCATTCAGCATTTATCTACATTGTTTATTCCAAACTAAGTGCCTTTATATGCCGCCTTTAATTAGGTTTAATTGTTATTTTAATTTGTAAACAATACCATTCCCTTATACATAAATCAAGGTAGCCGTTAACACTGTATTTACCTTTCTTTGATGATTTATATATATTATATATATATTATATATATATATATGGTACAGTTTGTATATATATAATTATGTTATGTATATGAAAACTATTTATCCCCTTACATTGACCTTTTCTAATTATTATGTAATTGTCAGATTATATTTAATACATTAATATATAAGAAAGTATAATACATACTCCACGTATTGAAATACACGCCATCGTGTTGGGATTCAATATTTCGACATTAATTATGTCATCATCAGGAATGAAAAAAATATCCATATTAGCAAGCTTATATGCACTAGTACCAAAAGTGTTTAACCAATCAAAACATTACATCTAGTAGGTGACATAGCAGTGATTTAAACAAAAGATCAAAGCATTCTTACTCTAATGATCAAAAATACCTACAAAAACAAAGAAGCTCTTTTGAAGCTCTGAGCCCATTTAGCCTGGGTGCAGTAGGAAATTAGCGGAAAAAAAGTAAAGGAAAATTTATTTTTGGTTTTTCTGAATCAGTATATCATATAGTGTCTCAGAAAAAAATCTTTATTCTTAAAGCTTGGGCAATTTTTTTATAGCACTTTTTTTGACATAAAATATCCTATTATGGGCTAATTAAGATGGGGAGGGGAAATAAATGTATGTTTTTAGTCACTTTTATATATGCTATGTATATCAAATGTAAAGCTCTGTCTACACTATCAAATTTTGTGTGACAAAAAAGTGTGATATGCCCATATATAGGCATGATGACATCACACCATGACCAAGGCATAGCATTACTATATATGGGCGTGTCACATTTTTTTGTCAAAGTAAATTTGATAGTGTGGATAGAGCTTTACAAAAACTTGGCTAAACAGTTACTTCTCATTCTCGTTTAAAAATTTAATCGGAATAATGACGTCATCACAAAAAATTCCAAGATGGATGCCATTTTGCCTGTACAACTCTTTTAAAATTTAAAATTAACTTTATTGTTGTCAGAGCAATTTCAAAACAATATATATCCATACACACA
>NW_022744966.1:49592-56666 GCF_011630105.1 Anneissia japonica | reverse complement strand
TCTGAAAGACCCAACAATTCAATTTCTGGACTCGGATCGGGGTAAATTAAAATAACTATGGCGTTATATTATTTACATCTAGTTTTGCTATAATTGTGAAAATTGACAATAAACTTACTTAACTAGTTACTCTTTACTGTCTTTATCAAATTTAATTGAAATGATCATAATGCCAATTTCCAAGATGGCGTTCATGTTGGCGGAGAAGATGGTTATTTTTGTAAGATTTATTATATTATTATTATTATTATTATTATTACTATTATTATTATTACTATTGTACAAAATACAATCTCATCAAAGCAATGTACACATATAGAATATATATAAATATTATTATTTTAATAGTAGTGTTATGCTTATTTATTATTGTTGAAATCATTAATAATATTATGTATATATTATTACTGTATTGTATTTCCATTATTAAAAATTATATTTTAATATTAGAATGAATTACATTGTTAGTACTGTTATATAATATTATTATTTATAATATTTTTATTACCACTATTGATATCATTACAGTATTATTATCATCATCCGTCATCATCATCCTATTCGTCATCGTCATCATCATTCTCATTGTCTAATCATCATAATCATCCTTACTAACATCCATCGTTGTAATCATCACCATCATCATCCTCACATTATACTCATCCATTGTCATCGTCCTCACCTTCATCACGTCCTCATCAATCATCTATCGTCGTTATCAACATCCTAATAATCGTCATCCTCCTCATCCTTCATCATTTTCTTCATCATCATATTCATCCTCATCCATCATCCTTATCATCATCAATGGCATCATCAATGGCATAGTCAGCTATTGGCACAGTTTGGAGAGTCCCACACCATTTTTCCAATGGGTCCACAAAAAATGGGTCCACATTTTAAAAATGGGTCCAGATTATGTAATTTTATGCATAAAATGGATCCAGATTCCTTATATTTAGTTAAATATAGGTAAAATTTAAGAAAATGGGTCCAGATATTTCATATGTTTGCGTAAAATTGGTCAACATTGTTTGAATTTACACGTAAAGTGGGTCCACTCTGATATCGTCCCACACCGTTTGAAAATCCTGGCTATGGCATTGATCCTCATCCATCATCGTCACCCTCATCACCATCCTCACCACCATCCTCACCAATCATCGTTAACATTATCACCATCACCTTCATCCTACTAATCATCCTCATCCATCATCATCCTTATCCTCATCATCATCAACCTCATCCTTATCCTACTTATCTTCATCACTCATTCATCATCATAGTCCTCATTATCATCATCATTTTCATTATCATCCTCATCATCATCCCCATTACAATCATCATCTATCATCATCATCATCCATCATCCTTGTCCTCATCATCCTTATTAATCACCATTATCAATCATCATCCTCATCATGAGAATGATAATGAAGAGGATGAGGACGACAAGAATGAAGATGAGGATAAGGGACAGAGGGGATTTTTCTCATCATTTGTCATCATTAACCTCGTCAACATCATTCTCATTAATCAATCCTCATCATTGTCACGATCACCCTCATCAACGACCATTATCATCAATTATAATCATCATCATCCTTATTTTCATCATCATCAAACTCATCATCCGAATCCTCCTCCTTATTATCATCATTATCCTCACCATCCTTATCAGCATCATTTTCATCATTTAATCTAAAAAAATTAAAATTTAAAAAAAATTGCCCAAGCCCTAGGCATGGGGATTTTTTTCTGAGACACTATAGGGTATGCTGACTCAGAAAAACCAAAAAATAATTTTCCTTTACTTTTTTCACGCTAAAGTTCATTTCAGCAGTTTTACAACCACACTAATTGTTAAGCAAAGGGTGTACTCTACGTGTAGCGAACGCTTCTTTAAACAATATGATAGACCAGTTTCGGGAGCTGTCAATAATGTTATTACTAGAAAATATTAAACCTAATTTATTACTTACATTACAGACGACATTATCATTTTCAAGTATACCCTGTAATCCTAAAACATATTGGAATGCCTCACAGTTTTTAACATGATCAAATATAACACTATCAGATCGTGAAGAATGTTCTTTAAGTCTAGTTATCAAGCACCTATCTGTCTTACCAATATAATCACTATTGCAGCCAGGACATTTAAAATGATAGACAACAGAACTTCTGTACTCCTTAGGGGTTTGATCCTTAGTAAATATAAGATGAGAAACATTTTTATACTGCCATAAAGTTATGAATTTTACCTCTTTAATTAAGTGTTTCTTTACCTTATTAATAAACATGTACGTAAAATGAACTCACCTGGTTTTCTTAGAGAAGGCAATCCACCCCAAAACTTAATCAAGCTATCATCAGTAGGCCTATGTATACATTTAGGTTCATTTAATTTCTTAAGTACATTATTAACAACTTTTAAAGGGTACCCATTCCAAGACATAAACTTCCTGATGTTACTAAGCTCTGTTTGAAGTTTATCAGTAGTACACAATATGTGGGCTATAGAAACTAAACTACGAATCCAAGAGATCTTATGGTTCCATGGAGCAAAGCTATCATAATGGACATATTGACCTGTATGTGTAGTTTTACGATATATACTCATGCTTCTTACACTGTTGTTAAATTGTAAATCCAGAAAGTGTACTGTGTCACTGTTTTCAAATGATTCAAAATTAAAATTTATCTGTCTATAAAAAGCATTGAAGTAGCTTAGAATTTGCGGGAAATCATTGGGCTTAGCTAATACTAGCGTGTCGCCAACAAAACGAGTATAAAACTTAATAGTACCTGATTCAATAAGTTTAGGAACAATAGACTCTTCTAGTTCAGTCATTAAAATATTAGCTAAAACTGGGCCAAGAGGCGAACACATTCAGACACCATCAGTTTGTTTATAATATTCACTATTACATGTAAATACAGTTTTATTACAGCAATCTCTAAGTAGTCTCCTTAGCGAATTTTTCTTAAAAATTATTTTTTTCATTCCTGATGATGACATAATTAATGTCGAAATATTGAATCCCAACACGATGGCGTACTTGGAGTATGTATTATACTTTCTTATCTGAGATTCATCAGTGGACCTTTCGACATTAATATATATTTATATTATATGCAGTATGTACACAGATTAGTTTATAAATTAGATATATGCAAGCACCATAAATTATTAAGAATAAAATAGATAAATAATCACAAGCTAATATATATTTAATATATATATATATATATAAATTATTTATACATAAATATAATTATATTGTATGTAATATAATTTCATCATGTACACGAAAATGATAAAAGTCGATGGTTAAAAGTAATCACGTTAAATCGTTAGAAATAAAAAAATGAATAGTAACAATCTAATATATATTTATTATATATATTATATATATATATAATTAATACATACAAAAAAATTATATTGTATATAATATAATTGCAGTACATATATAGTATATAATACAGTATAGAAAATATAATACACTGCATATACTCGCAAAATATAAAAGTCGATTGTTAAAATTAATCAAGTTCTCAAGAATGTTATTTCATTTTTATATACTTATTTTATATATATTGCATACGTGGACAGGATATTCTTTCAACATTACCAATATATTATATATACGCGTATACGTATTGTACGCGTATATGTGGCGATGTCAAGCCAAAACGGTCGGAAGTCGCTAAGACGATTTTAAGATATAAAGGCAAAACAATAGACAAGGTCAAATTTGCTCATTTTGGTGTTTCATTAAAAACATGTATATTAAGTATCTAAGAATAGGATTCAAATAATATTTTTCACATTTAAGTACCAAAAATACTGTAAAATGTGATTTTAGTTAGACACTCGAACCCGGAAGTATGAAAAAAATTGTCGGTATAACTTTAAAAACTAAGTATCAGAATTTAATAATTTTTTCACTGTTTTATTTATTATAATGTGATTAGTCAGTTGATGGTGTTAAATAAAAATTGGTTTTTCCGACTTCCGACCGTTTTTGCTTGACATCGCCACATATATATACATTACCGTACTGATCGAATCACATTACCGTAATAACGTCGTAATGCATTCGTGTCAAGACCACTTCTGCGTCGTTGTTTAAGAAAATAAATTCTGGTGTTGCATTTCGAAATCACGGACGTTAACTGACCATCCCACCTAAGATCATTCTGAACTATAATCCCTAACAATATAGTTTGTGCAACACGTATGATATAGAAGCCATTTACATTTAGGGGAGGGGGATCAGATTTATCACTTTTAAAACTAATAAGCATTTCTGGTGTCTTTTTCTCATTTACTTTAATTTTATTTGTATTTAACCAAGTGAAGATCTCATCATACACAGGTTAATGTGCACTCATTTGCTTTTTTGTAATTCTCTCAGACACAGTAGTATCATCCATGTATTTAACTGTATGAAAATTAACTGCCAAATCATTTACATTCACTGCCAACCAGAAATTGCTTGACTAATTAGGTATTTCCTGAAGCTTAGACATAAATTTAATTAGACAATTATGACAGGTATAAAAACAGGGGGTGCACATTTTCGGTTCCCGTCTCCTTGACTAAATAATACCAGATTGTCTACTTCTATAATTCCAATTTATAAACTAATTATTATCTGGTACACGTAGTAGATTCTCATTCACTAATACCGCTATTGATGAATGGAATAATTTACCTATAATGTTAAAAATGCACAATCCCTATACACATTAATTTCTTGTACTGTAATTTCACAAGACCAAAAAAAGTTCTGTATTCTGTATTAAAAAAAAACTAATAAAGAACCATTATTATATAACTCAAATTCATAATACAGTATAGTTTAATTTTGATGTTTATTTGTGAAAATTGCATTTTTTCGATGTAGTATTTAAAATGTATTTATTGCATTGTTTCCATATTTATTTTATTATGATTATTCTAATATTTTTGTATTCTTATTTATTGACCACAATGGAAATAAGTTGCTTTTTGACTTCTCTTTTAGTGGAGCTAAGATTAAGCTAGAAATGCGTGTAGGTGGCAACTGGGAAATCATTGTAAATATTATTTTAATCAAGTGTGCTGTGTACCTCCGTAAATATTAACAAATAAATAAATAAATAATATTAACAGAGCTTGAATAGGATCATGATCTAATAATTATATCAAGCATAGCTCATCAACGAAATGTTCTTTAATTTAAAATGTATGAAACAAAGGTGTCTCTGCTGGGATTCAAACCTGCAACCTCTTGCTATAAGGGCGAGTATCACAATAATTTTACTGCAGTACCTATCGTATAGGATGTAGGCGCATATCTACTACCAGGCACTTGCTCTGATGCAACTGACTGAAACGCTTTAATAAGATTAACGCCCGTATTCTTAAAACTTTAGTCGACCTTCGAATTAGAACTTTATTTAGTCTTTGATACAACTTTAACTTCAATTTGTATTCACAAAAACCGTAGTCGAAGTTCTAACAACGACCAAATCAAGTCCTAGTTGTAGTTCAGGTGAAGACGGCTGGAAAGCAACAACTATCAAACTAACCAATGAAAAGAGCTAATTTAAATAGCGGACGACAATTTAGAGATCCTTTAACGCGGAAGACAATTAAACCGCCGTCTGTCTTTCAAAAACATACTTCCTTATAATTCATAATGGACCATTATTCGCCTAATATTCTATAGAAGTAACTATATTAGACCCTAGGCTGACTAAAAAAAATCGGCCTGACGATGTATAATTTTAGTCGATGTTCGCGTGATGTAGTAGTACTAGTCGAAGAAATACAAAATGACGTTATTTTGAAGTTTTACCTCAAACTACGACTAAAGAATACCGGGAAAAAACATTAATGTTTGTAACATATTTGTTTTGAATGTGTTTTTTTTTGTTTTCAGATAAATGCCGAAAACAAATAATGCAGCCCAGAATGAAGCAATAGATTCACACACGCACGCACGCACGCACGCACGCACGCACGCACGCACACACACACACACATATATAATCTATATATGTATATATACATATACCCAGCTAACACATAACGTTTAAAAAACGTTTTGAATGGGTTTTAGTTTGGGTTTTTGTGAAACGTTTTCAAAACGCTTTTAAAAGTTAACGTTATAAAAGTATGCTTTCTGATAGGAGACTTTTGCACCAAAACGTTAAAAAACATTACAAAAACGTATGCAAAAAACTTACAAACAAGTGTGTAAAAGAGAACGAAATCACAACGTTCTGTAAACGTTATATCACAACCAAATTTTCACTAATTTTCACAAAAATTGTTATCGTTTTTATAAAACGTTTTATAAAGGATTTAAAAACGTCGCTGTGTAAACATTGCCTATTGATTGCAGATTGTTTGCACCAAAACGTTAAATAAACGTTCAAAAATCGTACGCAAAAAGACTTACAAACAAGTGTATAAAATAGAACGAAATCACAACGTTAACAGAACGTTATATCACAACCAAATTTTCATAGAAAATGTTATCGTTTCTATAAAACGTTTTAATAACAATTTTAAAACGGCGCTGTGTAATATTGCCTTTTGTTTGCAGATTCAATGCACCATAACGATATAAAAACGTTATAATAACGTACGCAAAGACTCTTCAACAAATGTATAATTAAAACGAAATCACAACGTTCACAGAAAGTTATATCAAAACCAAATTTTCACCAATTGTCAGAGAAATTGTTTTCGTTTTTATAAGTCGTTTTAAAAACGATTTTAAAACGTCGCCGTATATTGCGTTTTAATTGCAGTTTCCTAGTACAAAAAGTTATAAAAACGTTGTAATAATGTAACAAACACGTTTATCACAATTAAATCACAGCGTTCACAGAACGTTACCTCGCAACCAAAAATGACCACCGCCTTATTCCAGCAATTTAATTTACTTATTTTATAAAGACGAAACGTACCCAATGCTACGCCCAAACAATTAACATAGGTAATCAATCAAATTTGAACCAATTATTCAGGTTAATTGTTTTCTTTAACTTTAACACATTAATCTATAATAT
>NW_022744966.1:0-49305 GCF_011630105.1 Anneissia japonica | reverse complement strand
ATATAATACTGGGTAAAGCATTAATATCTGTATCATATTCGTTTTTTTCTCAGATAAATGCTGAAAGAACAAATAATGCAGCCCATAATAATGCAATAGATTTTTACAGAGAGAAAATGCACAATGTGAGTACTGTGTTCTTCTTCAGCATGTGTTACAAACAAAATATAAGTTGGTTATTACAATAGTTATGATAAAATATAAAGTATAATATGATTGGTCGACATTTTAATAGAATATAATGAATATGGTGATAGGACAAATAAACTGAGGGTGGAGTAAGAATAGAAATAATTAACAGATAAAATAATTGGGAACTGTAATTATAATGAGGTTAATATCAGTATGGGAACACAGATCTCAGCCGGCAATAACAATAATGGAAATAAACAATGACTTAGAATAAAGGAGCCGCTTAGATTAAACCCCCTTCAACATGATAACATAGCAAA
The DNA here is from genome assembly GCF_011630105.1 of Anneissia japonica. Classification (NCBI taxonomy): domain Eukaryota; kingdom Metazoa; phylum Echinodermata; class Crinoidea; order Comatulida; family Comatulidae; genus Anneissia; species Anneissia japonica. Next base: position 48,853 of record NW_022744966.1, on the reverse strand, counting down.
TAAACAAAAATATGTTAACTAACAGGCAAGTTCTACAACAAAGAGCCAGCAAGGCGGAAATAGAAACTCATATTTGATAAAGAAAAATACAGAAATATATATATATATATATATATATATATATATATATATTTTAAAAAATGCAAATGTAATAGAAAATATATGTCAATGGGTCTATACGTTAAAATAAATTAATAATATATAAAATAAAATAATATAAAATAATTTCTACACATATTTTTGTTTATATGTATTTATATATAAATCTGGAGACATCAAAGGTTATAACCAAGGTAATTCAACAAAAGGACGCACATCTCGGGACATCAAAAGATTATAAATCTGGCATCGACGTTCTAGGCGCACGTGCGTCCCTACACGCTGAACGTCACAAAAACAATAGCAACTAGACCATAAACCGTCAGCGTACGTGACGATTTACCCACACGCGTGTTAGTTGCCATGTTAGTCGCACGTCGTGCGGTGATTACAAAGGCCTAATGATATTTTGAACTAACATTAGACTGAAATATATTCTTCATTTCAACATTAATTTTACCAAAATTGTGGTGAATTGTCGTTCATGAGACTCACTTCGCAGAAAAAATTAATAAATTTTCCGTATATACTCAAATGTTCGTCCACGGCACCTTATGCCAACATTGTCAAAATGACAGATTAATGTTACATAAGAACATGAAATTTTATAAAATTCGTAAATTTTGAATTGCTATAACTTTTCATTTTCTTGGTCAATTTTCACAAATCAAATTGCAGTTTATAGAAGCATTTAACAAGCTCGAGGTAAAAAAAAAATCAAATGTAACAGACATTGCGAAGTACCCGAAATTTATAAAATAAAAACTAACACCGTAAAACGAATGGCACGCATAGACTAATAATTGACGGCTGTACTCGCAACTAGTAACGGATTGTCGATGCCGCAGTAAAGATCAAAGGACTGTACGCACGCGCTATGTTCGAGAGCGGAGATGTGCGTCCTTTTGTTGAATTACCTTGTTATAACCATGGAGGTATTATTGAGAAGGAGATCACTCGGCAAAGCTACGCGCACGCAGCGCTATGCAAATGAACCAAGATCAAAGTTGCCGCAGCGCGTAAAGAACGTTTGCGCGATGCCTTTGAAGTCCCATGTGTTCCCCGCCATCAAATTTTCAGCAGGCATAATTGACCAAAAAATTTAACATGACGAAATGGAGAGCACCTTCTTTTCCAAATACGCACTACATACTGTCAATCACTATGGCTGCGCAATCTTTTCTATTTTGAAGCTGATACATTTATCTCTCATAAAATATCAAACACGTTAATATTTTCCACCAAGAAAAGTTTCGAATTTAGTGGAACATTTACATGACCTATAAAAGTATAGTATATTTCAACTTCAATTTTCATAAGTTGGCCTAAATTCGCCCATTCTAATTTTAACAGATATTAATTAATAAATGATTAAGGATTATAATAAACTAAGTCATTTTAGGGTTAACGAGGGGTTAACTATTCGAAAAATGAATCCAAAATCTGAGTATTTTTCAGTTTTACGCTGACTTAGCTTTATAGTCGAACTAGTCAATCTTTAGATAAAATTATAATGAACACAGAAGTAATTTTAACATAAATATTTTACGGAATCCGTTCCTGAAATATACAAATAATAACATACCAAAAGCCCGATAAAATCTAATCAGGGGAACATTGTTCATTATAAAGATATTTAATGGGTTAAAATCAAACGTTTTATTGCACAACTGCTCTGCTGAAGCGTATAAATGCATGTCGTTGCCAAGTTGTTGCTAACGAAAAAAATGTGAATTATAGGGTAATACGCCCGCGCGCGATCCAAAAGCGGGGAACACATAGGTTTGTCGCGTCAAAGGGATCTGTTGCCGAGTGATCTCCTTCTCAATAATACCTCCATGTTATAACTCTGGCATCGACATTCTAGGCGCACGTGCGTCCCTACACGCTGAACGTCACAAAACCATAGCAACCAGACCATTAATCGTCAGCGTACGTGACAAATTACTCACGCGCGTGTTAGTTGCCATGATAATCGCGCGTCGTGCGGTGATTACAAAGGCCTAATGATATTTTGCACTAACATTAGACTGAAATTATATTCTTCATTGCAACATTAATTTTACCAAAATTGTGGTGAATTGTCGTTCATGAGACTCACTTCGCAGAATAAATTATTAAATGTTCTGAATATAATCAAATGTTCCTTTTCGGCACCTTATGCCAACATTGTCAAAATGACAGATTAATGTTGCATAAGAACATAAAATTTTATAAAATTCGTAAATTTTAAATTGTTATAACTTTTCATTTTCTTGGTCAATTTTTACAAATCATACTGCAGTTTATAGAAGCATTTAATAAGCTCGCGGTCAAAAAAAATCAGATGTGGCAAACATTGCGAAGTACCCGAAATTTATAAAATAAAAACCAACGCCATAAAACGAATGGCACGCATAGACTAATATTTGACGGCTGTACTCGCAACTAGTATCGTATTGTCGATGCCACAGTAAAGATCAAAGGACTGTACGCACACGCTATGTTCGAGAGCGGAGATGCGCGTCCTTCTGTTGAATTACCTTGCATACATATATGTATACATAAAGGTGTAAATCATCCTCAACAACATTACATATTGGACACATAGTGGAATCTAAGATTCCCCACATAAACAATCTTTTCCTTGTGGGAACGATATTGTGTAAAATTTGAAAATTCAATTGTGCTAATTTGTTTTCTTTAATTGATTTTACTTTCCATGCCCAAGTTGACTGCCAGTCAAATGAGGACTCATTTTCCCACTTTTTTTTTGCACTTTGAAGGTTCCATATAAATGTGGTTAGTAAAACAGATATGAAATTGTTTACAATTCATATTGCACCAATCATTTTGTGGTCTAGTATTTCCTGACCGCCCACCATTCCCTTCTTTACCAAAGAAAATAAATGTTTCCATGTGCTAGGAATGGCACTCAGCAAACAAGAGTATTCTGAGAACCAGTTGAACTTGAGTTGTAGTTTTGTAGCTCAAGTGTTGTAACAAATCTATTGCCCATTACTATATCTTTAATAGTATTTATACCTGATCTAATCCAATTTCTAAACAGCAAGGAAAGCCCATTAAATTTAATCATTTTATTACCCCAAATGTGTTCGTCTAACACTTCTTCATAGCAAGTTGGCAAATGAACAACACACTGATTCAGGTGTGCTAAATCGTAAAGTAACGTTTGATAAAATGTAGGTATTTTCTTTAGAACTTGCCATTTAATGATAAAATGTTTATAATAATATTTTGTGGACCAATTTTATCTAAGATCCAGAGAGGTAGATATTTCCACATGGCTACATCTTTATTGTAAAGACGCTTAAGCCAAGCAATTTTCAAGCATTTAACCTGTGACCTGAATTCAGGAGCTGTTATGCCTCCAAGGCATGAAAGGCATAATACCTGCATTGTATATAAGTTTTGCAAGTCCAACTGTTTTGTAATATTTTCCGAAGAAATCAAGTTTCTTTTTTGCCATGAAAAAAGTAGGTGTTTTAATGATTCAATTTTTTCAGACCAGTTTTTGGTGCGACAAAAAATATTATATTTTATAGGCATTGTAAACCCACTTTATGTCAAACGGTTCATATTTTCTTATTTTCTAATCACCTAACCACATGGCATTTGTTTTCTTTTTGTTAAGGCTTAAACCAGAAAACTTTCCAAACTCTTCAATTTTGAGATACTCCTTTTAATCCCCAACTTGCACAAACAATACCGTATCATCAGCTAGTTGGGTTAGTTTGACTTCAATTATTATGTCTCCTTTACTTGGTAATATGATACCAATAATCAGAGCATCACTTCCTAATTTTATTGCCATGATTTCTGCAACCATTATAAATAGCAGAGCAGACAAAGGACAGCCCCTATTCATTTTAAAACTCCTAGATAGCCAACCATTATTCGTTATAATATGCATTCCGTTTTAGTATACAAAACACTGACCCAATCAATGAATGATGGGCCAAACTTAAAGTGACGAAGCGTTTCTATCATAAAATCCATGTTTACAGTGTCGAATGCTTTACTAAAATCCAAGTTAATCATTGCGTCTGTTAACCTTTCTTCATTCGTGTATTCGATCAAACCCTCTATTAATCTAACGTTTTCGCCACTAAAACTACCTTTTATATAACCTTTTTGATCATTACTATCTATACTGGTTATAACGTTTTGTAATCGTTTTGTTAAAACAAAGGCAGCTATTTGATTGATTACGCCTCTACGTTGTGAGTGGGACAACGATCCAGTTTTCAGGCTCATGTTGAGAGCATCGCACACTATTTGACAAATTTTTGGCCAGAATTGCTGGTAGAATTCTACAGGGAGGCCGTCTGTACCTGGAGCCTTATTTTTTTTTTTTTCATTTTTTTAATAGCATTATGACATTCCCTTAAAGTAATATTGCCTTCATGTGCACTACTAGACTTCAAAAAAATTAGGAACAAGGTTTCACTGGTACTCTTTGGTCTTTAATGTCTTTCCAAAGATCCTTACCGTGAACTATAACAGTAAAATATAAAACAAGTTAATTACACAACTGCAACTATAACTGATTTTCTCTAAAAACATTATCATGGTTTTTCCCATGCAACTCAAAATTAATTAACCGTAACAGAGTTTTCATTATCATAGCAATTATAGCATAGTCACTATATCTTTATATCGTATTATTAATACAACAGCATATACCTATTATTAAGAACACAATTATTGTATAGTACCGCAATTGCTCTCCACAAATAATCAGCAGTGCAATGTCTTCAAGATTTATAATCATCTGATATCCTAAAAATAATAATGATTGATAATCTAATAATAATCATTGGTAATTATCTACAATCAGATATGTATGAGGTCTAAATATAAGTATTTGTATCCCAAAACAAATGAATAATATCCATAAAAACATCAATACACAAGTACAGCCCTTCGATTCCTGGCTGTTTCCAAATATGGAATGAGTTAGGCAAGTCATGAATATTCATGAGCTCAGACAACAACGAGCGTGCGGCCTTCTCCAGCAAAGCAGTATCTACTCATATTTTCTGAGATAAAACTATGATTAAACTAACACATTAAACACTGTATTTATCTGTATACAGTAACATTAAACTGCTCATAAAGGTCTATAATTTTTACTGGACCTTTGACCTACGTCTTCATACCAGTTTGCCTTAACAATCTTTCAATAAATTCAAAGTAATATCAACGAATCTCTGTTATAAACTTTCTCTAGCCTAGGCCTAGGCTATAACATGGCCACCTACGGCACCAAAAGTGCTTCATAATACGATCATAAATAACAAATGAACAAAAGTTTGTTAAGGAAAACCATTGCAATAGTAATTAACTATAACTCACTCAAAATCATTAAATCAAACTTGGTAATTCCCATCCGGCGTCAAATCCACAATATCGTTAATTTAACTGACGAAAATGATCAGTAACTCGTCGTTAGGGAAACCATCAAAAAACCACTACGCCGAGAGAGGGCGCAATTCAAAAGATTATACACAGGTATAAACCGCACACTTCACATTCCTGCCTTTCAGCATTTGTTAATTTTCTGGATTTTATTGATTTTAAGTAATATTTAGACATTTTTCTTTTTTATATTCTGGGATGCGTATAATTTTTTTAAATGCTGAACTTGTTCAGACAAGATTTCACTTGCCTTTTGGACATATGTCCCATCCGATCTTTTTATTCTCCTTATTTGCTTCTTAATACCATTATTTCTTTCCAGACCAAGAAAATATTTTTGAATTTTTTTTCTCCTTCCTCCACCCATTTTGTTCTTGATCTAACTTGGGCACCTTTGACTTCGTATGTGTATATCGATTCTAAATCTTTGTTTTTCTCTTGTAATTCATTTTCAATTTGGTCACTACAACTTATGTTATTCATCAACTTCTCAATTAATTGCTCAATAACTTTTTTTAGATTTTCTTTTTTTAGATATTTATTTTTATTTTTTATTTTACCGAAAGAAAGTGAAAGTTGCTTAATTCTCACTTTAATCATTTCCCATTTATCACATTGATTGAGGAAACTCATTTTGTGTTCAACTTCATCTATGATTTCGTTAACCTTGTTAATAAATATAATGTATTTTAGATAACTAGTGTTTAACTTCCATAGGCCAAGACCTCGTTTTTCCACCATCAAATCTAACTTAATGATCGGTGAACAAAGCCGGTCTAATATCGCAGGATACGATGCGTCTTGTCACATGCAAACTTTTTGACACGAACCGGTAATCGAGCCTCTTAAAGAGATTGTCCGATTTCCTACGCCATGTAAATTGCAATTTATAATTATTCATGGTTCTCCAACAATCTATTATTTTAAAATTTTTCATGAAGTTTTTAATCGTGTATACAGAATTATCATTTTTCATCTTGCTTCCTTTTTGATAAAGGTTTTTATCCTGTATAAAATTCATATCACCCCCTATGAGAACACAAGAATGTGTGTCATAGTAAGGTTGGATATGTTTTCGTGGTTTCCTAAAAAAGATGCTATGTTGCTTACTGTCATTGGGAGCGTAAACGTTAACAATTATATATGCAGTATCATTGATTCCGATTTTTAATATAATAAATCTACCATCTGCATCAATATTCTGTCTTATGCATTTGTATTCGAGATCTTGTCTAATTAATATTGATACACCTTTAATAAGGGATGTACCATAGCTGTGAATAGCATCGCCTTTCCATAGGAAATCAAAATTATTGGCAAGATCATTTGTAAGATGCGATTCTTGAACAAAAAAGATATCGACCTTGTAATCTTGAGCCCACTTAAAGGTGGTCGTTTGTTTGTGTTTATTTCTAAGACCTCTAACGTTTAGTGAAATACTGAAGTAGTCTTTTGGCTCAAAACATCAGCAGTAAATGGGCTGTTTTAGAAATCGATTCAGTAAAAATAAAGATACGCGCGGGCACAAGACAGGGCTAGCCAGCATAGCTAGGGTCTACCACTCTCGAATCTAGGTCGAATTGGCTCGTGTCAATATGGCTCTTCTTCCGCCATGCCATAGTGCATTAAGATATTAATTTCATCGTGTTTACCATTTTCCTTTTGAGCTAAAATTTGGCCTATTTGATTTTTATTAAATTTCAGTACTTTCTTCCTTTTCTAAAATGCTTGAACGACTTATATATGACCGAACTTACAATTTTCTCCAACAAAAACAACATATTACACCCTAATCAATTTGGTTTTCGCAAAAAAGTATAATACTTCAACTGCACTTCTTCAACTCACAAATGATATTGTTAGAGCCTTTGGGAATCATAAACTTTCAATTGGTATTTCTATTGACCTCTCTAAGGCTTTTGACACTATCAACCATGATATTTTACTTTATAAACTTTCACATTATGGAATACGCGGCCCTGCATATAATATTTTCAAAAGCTATTTAACTAACCGTAAACAATGCACAAAATTTAATCAAACCTTGTCTAACTTTCTGCCTGTCACCTGTGGAGTCCCACAAGGATCTTTGATTGGCCCCCTTTTGTTTTTGCTTTACATCAACGATATATGCAATTCTTCCAAATTATTTTCCTTTCATTTATATGCAAATGATACTATCTTCTCCATTCGGCTAATGATATCAACTCCCTTTTTAAAATTTCCAATGATAATTTACCTAATGTTCTCAAATATTTCTCTGCTAAAAAACTCTCTGTTAATTTGAAGAAATGCAATTGCATTATCTTTCAAATTGTCCATAGACCACTTGATAATTACATAAGTCAACTCAAAATTAATAGGTAATCCCCGTCGTTAATGAAACTAAATTTTTAGGTGTTGTTATTGATAGTCGTTTAAGTTGGAAAAAAACACATATCAAAATTATCGGCATCATTTACAGGTTATCCTATTTTGTTCCCCAAAATATTCTCCGTGTTTTATATTGTTCTTTGATCCTTCCCTACCTGAATTATTGCAACTTGGTCTGGTCCAACACTTACCCTTCCCATCTTATTAAACTGCTACTCCTTCAGATGAAAGCCGTTCGAATTATGTCGGTTGCACCTCCGCGAGACCACACCGGTTCCTTTATTTTCCTCTCTTGGTCTTCTAAAAATTCCTCCCTTGGTCTTCTAAAAATTCATGACATGAATCATCTTCAGTTTGTTACTTAAAAAAAGTTCTGTGGCCAGAAATTAGTTTCGTTTCGTCATTAAAATATTAATACATTAGTATTAACACAACACATTAGTTGCACAAGCTAACAAAAAAATTCATGACGTGAATCATCTTCAGCAATGCGCTTTTATTTTTTCATGGGTAAATTTCTCTCTCCCCCCTCAATTTAAATCATTACTCAATTTTAATTTTGATTATCTTAGTCATTTTACACGCTCTTCAAATCATCTTCATATTCCCTTTTATAGAACCACTTCTTTTCAGCACAATATTCAATATACTGGTCCTAAGCTATGGAACAATCTCCCTCACTTCATGTATAATTCCTACTCCAAAAAAAAACTTCTGTTCAAGACTGAAAAAACATCTCTTATCAAGTAATGCATAATTTTCTCCTTTTACTCATTCTCGATCTCCATTACCAACTCGTTACATTTTGTTTTTGTCCCAAAATTATTTTTAAAAAAAATGCATTTCTGAGCATCCTCGTGTTGTCTGCTTTGTCTGTCCTGTCTCTTATCTCCCGTTGTCCTGTCCTGTCCCCTGTTGTCCTGTCCTGTCCTGTTTCTGTTTTGTCTTTGGTTTTTCTGTGTGTTTATTTCAGGGCAGCCCTACACAAGCTTCGCTTTCTGGGTTTCGCCCCTCAAACTTGGCTGGTTATTTATTATTTGCATTATTATTGCCTTTGAGAAATAAATGTTCTTTTGAACTTGAACTTGATTTCAATTGTTGGTTCTTTACCTAAATCCGTCGAAGCATAGACCATATATCAAGCATGTACCTTCTGATAGTTAGTGTCAATCTAAAATTGGGCGTGGAAGTGATTTTAGGACAAACACTCTAAACCAGATATTTCAAAAAATGGTCAACTTATCTAAATACAACTTTTGGTAAATTGTAATCAAGTTACAAGGAAGAAATTATTATGTGTTGGTGATGATCCAGTTTAGGGTGTAAATTTCAGGGTCATTTAAATGTCTGATGTCCCAGACCCAAATATCTTTAAAACTTAACTCAATGGGTCAAATTAAAATTTCCAGAATAGTTTGTAATGTTTGAATAAAGAAATGTTTAAATTTTGTTGACTATCTGGAGTAGTGTGTGCATATGAAGAACATTCAAAGGAAAGGTATTGATATTTCAGAAACGGGTCAACGATCTGAATGAAACTTTTGGGAAAGTTTAACCAAGTTACAAGGAAGAAATTATTGTGTTGGGGACGATAACAATTCGGGTGTGAATTAGAGGTTCATTTAAATTTGGGTCCCAGACGAAATATCTTTAAAAACTGATAAATGGATCTAATGAAAATTACCAGAATAGTTTGTCATGTTTCAATTAAGAAATGTTTACATTTTGGTGACTGTTCGGGGCGTAAGGTAAAGGAAAAGGTCGAGACCTTAAAGTGTGGGTTGACATGTCCTGGCGTTTGGGCCAGACTGAGCAATGCTGTGGAGTCCGCCTCTCTGCAGTCTGTTATACCTTCCCAGCAAAGCTGGCACCCAATACACCTGGGTGGAGAGACACAAACGTAGATAAAGTGTCTTGCCTAAGGTCACAAGCGACTTGCACAGCGAGGGTTTCGAATCCTCGACCTCAAAGTTGAGAGTCCGAGTAACGCTAACCACTTCTAACTCCGGCCTAATGTGTGAATATGGACCATTTAAAGGGAAAATATTTCAAAAACTAATCAGCTGGTCTAAATGAAACCTCTGTGTAAGTTTAACCAAGTTGCAAATAAGAAATTGTCAGGTGTTGGGGATGATCCAAATTCGATTCAGGTTTGAAGTTGGAAGTCATTTTACGTGCTAACGTTCCAGACCTAAAATATATCTCAAAATCTAACCAATGGAGCAAAATGAAACTTCGCCGAATGGTTTAACATGGTCCAATAAAAATATGAATAAAGTGTGGTGACGATCCAGAGCATGGTGTAGACATGAGGGCCATTTAACGGTGAAGGACCGAGAGCAGATATCCCAAAAACTGTTCGACTGATCTGAATAAAACTTGCTGGAAGAAAAAAACTATTGAATTTTAGTGGCGGCCATGATTCGGGTGTGAATTTTTGGGGTCACATAAATTGCAAAGTTTCCAGACCAAAATATCTCTATAAAAGTATCATTGGACCTTTTTTTTTTAGAATAGTTTGCAATGTTTGAATGACGAAATGTTAAAACTGTGATTACAATCTGAAGTAGGGTGTGGATATTAGGACCATTTAAAGAATATTTTTTGACTGGTGATTAAAATATATAAACGCAAGTTTGCCTTTAAAACTAACTGAAACTAGTTTAAAATTGGCGTAAAATACATGAACAAATTTCGCTCTCAATCACTGAATTACCATATTACTCAAGGTAGATGAACTAAAAATGCACTGACCTACACAAGGTCGACTAATATAGCGTGCAATTGCTATAAGTCTTGATGTACCTCGCTGTTACCATTGCAGCAAGAGTTCGAGTCTCGCTAACTTTGCGTTAGTTATCGACTTGATTTTTATTATTTTTTCACTTTCTAATTTGTTTGTTACTACTATTTGAATTTTATTGTTTATGTTTTTCTTAATTTTATACTTTAAATGACTTTAATTTTTGTTGCAGTTTCAAGTTTACTTCTCTTTATACCAATGAGATGCATATACAATTTTAAAATCGTTATGAACTAAAATGACCTGACATCTTACGCAAGGTCGGCTTATAATAGCGCGCAGTGGTTATGAGTCTCCATTTAACTCTCGCTGTTACCATTGCAGCTCATTCCTAGTCTTACTAACGTCAAGTTTTTTTCTTTTCTTTTTTTTAAGAAATAGCCGTTGTTTTATTTTTTTTCTCTTCTTCCATCCCGTTTTCTTTTTTTTAATTTTTATTTATTTTTTTTTTTTTAACTTTTTTTTTTGGCAAAGTTTTTCTGACCAGTACTTTACTCACTTTTCGTGCTTGAATCATCTTCAAACATCGTCTACGCAAAGAATGTCAACGATGTGCATATCAAATTATGACATCATTTTACATATATTGAATATTATTAGCAGTCCTTGTACGAGTTTGCCTGACGTCGAGTTGCTTTTATTGTGTTTTAAATCCATAATTGTCTGTATGATTTTTGTTTTCGTGTGTTCATTTTATGCTAGACTTTTTAAATTTCAATATTACTTGTTATTATTACAATGAAAAAATGCCATATTTTTTTTATTTCAAACAGACATAATAAGTCTATTTGTTATTAGTTGTATCATGATCACCTATTGTTGTTCTTAAGATTTTCGTCTTTATTTATTTATTTATTTATTTCTCCTTTTTTATTCTTTCTCTTATTTTTTGTCCGCGGCTATTCTCAAAGCTGGCACAAGTTCTATCCTTGTATGTAAACTACAATACTTCATATGAAGGGTCAATTTTTTGTACTCATCAAGCGAGTCTTAAAATTATAAAATGCTCAAAATCGTATTTTGAAAGCAAGTTTTAGGATATTTTTAAACTTTCATTTCTAAACTTTCTAAATTTTTCGTTCCGCGCCCGCATTTTCACCGCAAAGCACATTCCGAAGCTATGAATTACGTTTTTTAAATGTTTGGGTTTTTGACACTGTATTCACAATTTTCATTTTAAGGCCTATAGCAATCCCGTACTAGGTATCGAACATACAAATCCATGCGCACGTTTGTGTCGACATACAGTGAAAATTTGCCAAATTCATACTTAAATTTTATCAGTTATAGCTCCTTAGGATGCGTGGTGACCCCAATTTTTTTTTTTTTTACAAATTGTTAAAGGAAATGATTTGTAGATCTTATTTTTTAGATCCTTATGGCTGATCGGAAATTGTGACGTCATCATATTGCCATTTGAATTAAAAATACTGAATTCTTATATATGATGTAATAATTAATGTACTCATTTGAGCGTATTTCGGTTATCCTTGAGCGATCGTCTCCCAAGTTTCAGTATATTATTGCCGAGACAATTTTTCTTTCATAATTGTGCCTTCCATTTTCATCTTGATGACGTCATCATTGTTAAAGTGAATGTTTTTTTCTCATACCCACATTTTTTCTTTTAAATCTTTGTGAAATTCAATGATTTATCATTAATCGACCTCGGCCAGAGAGCGCAGACTGGTTTAGAACGGTGACACATGTATACTTCATACCAAGGGTAAACTTCATGTGCCATTACCGTCTGCACGCACGTCGGGAAATGCGCGTACGTGTGCGTTTATTTCTAAATTCTTAAGATCACTTTTTGACCAAATTAAAGCACGTTTCAGGCCATTTTGGGCATTTCAAAATGTTCACGCTATGTGATCCTGTGTATCACCTAAAATTTGTCGATGACGAATTTCAATCTATCTGTTATTGTTATTATTATTTTTAGCAACAGCAACATAATTATACGTACTATATGTTATTGTTATTATATGATATATTAACATCCTTTTGAAATTCAATTTTCAGACATATGTGAATTGGAGCATTGATGAACCACATAAAGAAGCCAAATCGAATGCACTCCAGAAGTATAAAGACCTTGCTGCTAAAGACTTTGAATCATTTCCAGTAACCGAGCTAGAGCTAGAAACGAACATTGAGAAGTTCTTAAAGGTATTTAAAAAAAAAAGATCTAAATGGAATTGGTTTAAAAGTTGGTTTGGGTTTCACCCGAGAGTTCAGATTCCTGAGAATCTGTTGAAATAGACTAATGTTGTCATTATCATTATAATTCGATTTTGTCATTAAAAAAAAAGTTTGTTAATCATGAACTGTACTCGATGGTGGTATTGGTCGAAATTGGGAAATAATAAAATAGAAACTTAGTTACCTGTAATAGTAGCCTATGTTTTTAAAAATGAATATTTTACTTTATTATTATACTCGAATATTACTTGTTCATAACACAACAAAATAAGTTGGCAGATCTTTGTGACAGGTTAAACTTAGTGCCAAAAATAAATATAATGATTGGGAAAAATACGTATGACAACAGATAAGAGACAACCAAGATTATAACTCTTTAAAAATGGTATAATGCTAGAACAATTGAGCAATTTGAAGAAAGGGTTGGGTTAAAAAAAATGTAAACAATTGTAGTGCTATAAAATAATCTACTGCAAACACGAGCAAACAGTTACAAATGTAAAAATATACACATAAATGTGAAATTAAAAAAACGTATGTGCTACCATTGTTTTACCTGTCATTGTATGACCCTATAAAATGCAACATGGTTAGGTAAATCTCTCGATTAGTTATTTTGTTGGATTGTGTTCTATAACTGCAAAACCATTTAGAGATACAAGTAAAATCACATAGATTAGAACCACTAATCAGTGTGATATTAAATGTTAAAAACTGTTAGGTAATAGGTTGTTTGTAAAGAAGTTACATTTATCTAAATCTACTAGGCCTCGCACAGCGACTTTCGAGTGGTTTTGTATCCAAATATTTAGATTACATTATATTTGGACTATAATGAGAGTTATGCTATAAACTTTAAATTTATTAATAACAAATGTAAAAGTCTGTGCAAAAAAAGCCAAAGCTCTCTTTAACTCTGTTAATTGATTGGAATATTCCCATTCAAAATTTGAATTTGTTAGATAATAAACAAAATCTTCAAATACGGAATTAAATTTTTCAATTTTTTAGCTCTAAAGCATACCACTATGTTTTATATGTGTTTATACAAAACAATCACAGGTTATATTTAACTCTGAAAATTGATGGGAATATTCAAAATTTCAATTTGTTAGGTATTAACCTTAGTTTAATCTTATTTTAATCCATTATGTGATTCATCAATGACATATTGTTCATGTGTTTGTTACTTAAAAAAAGGTTCTGTGGCCAGAAATTTGTTTCGTTTCGTCATTAAAATATTAATACATTAGTATTAACACAACACATTATTTGCACAAGCTAACAAAGCTGTGTTTAAAGTTGGTGGTATCTTATCTGATTTTCAATCCATTAATGTTGATCTTTAAAGTGTATCTCTTTGATTCTATGGTAGCTCCTATTTTACTGTATGGGTTGGAGATTTTGGGTGCTTGGGAAAAACCATAAGGTATAACACAACGCATACCAAGTTTCGTAAATTTGTATTAGGTTTGCCTTATAGAGCAAATAATAACAGTGTAAGAGGAGAATTAGCTAGATTTCGTTAAATTTTAAAGGCACAAAAACGTCTAACTGTGGTTGAAAATCGCGAGAATGGGAATCAATCGTTTACGGTATGAATCCTTTAAATGTTGAAACGGTTTGATGATGACACAAAGAATTGGGTATGTCAAGTACGTACAATTCTAAATACACATGGGTTTTAATTTGTGTGGCTTAATGAGGTGGTAAAGGATTATCACTTTTTATCAATATTTTCGAACAGCGTTGTAGAAATTTATATGTCAGGATCATTTAAATCCTAAGAGCTTTTATTGTATAGAAACATATTTGAGCAACATATCTACTTTGAGGTTTAGGAGATGTGTTTCACTTATTAGAACTAGATCTAGATGTCTTAATGTTAATTATTTTAGCAAGGTTGATTCACATAAGCTTTTTGTTCACTTACCTGTGTAGAAAATAAATTCCACTTTGTCTTACAGGATCCAATTTATAGTGATCTTAGTGAGATTTTTTTCTGGGAAAAAATTACTATAATAAGCCCACACAACAGGAATATATAAACTTGTTAACAGATGAGCGTAGTCAAAATAATTTAGCAAAAATGTCATATATTTGCTTTTCAAGAAGAACAGGTTTGATTTCAACACTTGAGAGGTGTCTTGCCAATAGTAGATTTTTGAGTACACGAATTACAATTATAATAGTACAAGTGTATATTAGTGTTTCTTAGTTTAAGCATTAACAAACTTTTTGTATGGATTTCCTTTAGTATTTTAATAATGTATGGTATTGGTTGCATTGTTGGCTCCAACATTTCAGTATATAGTATGTAGTTTATTTTGCTATTGGAAATTGTGTTAATTTTGTATTATTTTGCATTGCATGTAGACTGGAAATTACAATGCCGACTTAAAATAAATAAAAAAGGTTTCTCCTTCCATTCTGAAAAATCGTATGATTAGACGTTTTTTTCTCGGGGGCAAAGACGCTGTATTATCGCCTGGTAGTTAGGTTGTGTGTATTAGGCTTTTCCACACAGAAAAGATATAATATAAACAATACAGACAGAGTTAAAAATGGAGAAAATAAGTAAATAAAACTGTGTGGACGGGGACCAAAATAAGTTTGAGAAACGTTTTTTTCTGACAGAAGATATTTATTTTTCGGATGAAACATTACACTTTGCAAATCTGGTTTTGTAGATATGGACATCAGGTGGTTGTTTAAGAAATAATGAAATGTATAAGGCTAATGTGTTATTCTTAAAGCGGTACATAAATGAATAAATTTGTAATTTATTTAAGTCAAAACTGTTGAGATCGTTAAATTTATGAAATAATGATTTAGTGTGCGATAAACGCGACACCCCTGCACAGATCCTGAGAGCTCGTTTTCGTAATTTAAAAATGATATCGTTATTAGTAGTTTTAAGACCTGACCAGGAACATGAATTTATAAATTTATCGATGTGGTAGCCCATAAAATATTGCAATAATTAATATATGGTAAAATTAATTGTATAATGATAAAATATTTTTTTGGGTAATATATTTTTCAACTTATTCATAATACCAAAAATAATATTAGAAATTTAATTACGGTGAGGTTGCCAGGAGAATTTACAATCTAATGCTATTCCAAGAAATTTGGTTTCAGTAACCTGATTAATTGTGTTGTAGATTTTAATGACTAAAGAATCGGTATTTTTTATTTTAGTGTTAAAAAGAATAAAATTGGTTTTGGATAGATTAAGAGACAATTAATACCTTTTTTAGTTCAGAGTAATAATTTCAATAAGATTGGTTATATTTGTGTTTGAATAGAAGATATTGGTGTTATCGGCAAACAAAACAAAGTTTAATACAGAAGAAGAGTTAGGAAGATCATTAACAGATTTTGCATCTTTTAAGTATATTTCTTGTATTAATCGATTTAATAATGCCTTTAGTTAACCATGGCTTTTTTCCCTACGAATATTTCTTTTACATTTAATTTGTTTAATATGAGTATCATAAATTTGAGAAAACTTCTTAATAAATGAATTATATGCTTCATTGGGATTAGAAATATTGTAAACATTGGACCAATCAATGTTAAGAAGAGAGTTGGTTAGAGAAGAGATGGTATAGTTATTAATTTTTCTAACATACACATGTTTGATATTGTTATTTGATGAAGACGGTAAATTTGAATGAATAAGAGTGTAAACAGGGAAGTGATCAGATATATCAGAATATAGAATACAAGGAAAATGTTACTTTGAATGTTATTAGTGAATATGTTTTTGATAAGCGTAGCAGTTTTGGTTGAACTTCGTGTAGGTCTGCTTGCGAGACGATAGAAATTATACTTAAACATATTACTTAGAAATTCTGAAGATTGTTTGTGACTGTTACATTTAAGTAAATCGATATTAAAGTCTCCAGAAATATACGTAATTTTGTCTTCATTAATAATGGTGTCTAAAAGAGATATATAATAATTAAAGGTAACTAAGGATAACTCAGGTAAACGATATACTACACTTAAAATAATAATATTCTTTGGCTCTGCTTTAACTTTAATAAAGACAGATTCCGCACTTGGAGAAATGATTGTGGAGAGATCGTTACGAAGAGTATATTGGGGAGTAAGAGAGTAAGAAGAAAGCCTCGCAAAATAAAGCCTCGCAAAATAAAGCCTCGCAAAATAAAGCAACGCGTATACCCGTCTACAACGCGTGGTTGAGGATTATAATCTCTTCGCGTTGTCGACGAGTGGTTCAAGATACTGATCAAAAATGTTGGAGGATTCCATTTCGCGAATTAGGGTTCGTTTTCCGACGTTTTTGTTCTACTTGTTTGCGTCGGTTTATCTCGTGATTTAATGTACTGTAATTTATCGACAAGTCTCTTTTCTATGTTTTGTCATAAGTTTCATTCATTATTATGAATTAATTTTAACACTATTACTATATCCTGTCATTTGTTATTGAGCTATTCTGTAAAATTTAAAAACGAAATGTCGAATACCAAGACTCGAAACCCACTGAAATTTCCTATACACTTTTATACTGTATTATAATCAGGCCAAACTCATGTTTTTGCCATGAATATTGGCGAGATAAACGCAATTTAATGCCAGTATATTGCTTTTTCTAGAACCATTCTTAGGAACATTCCCACGCTCTGCTGCTATGGAAATATAGACTGAATCAAAGTGTACGTGTCATTGATCTTGCTGCCGGCCGAGTTATGCATAGCTCAAACCCTTTGTACGCCGCCCAGTGTTATAACCAGGCCAAACGCATGTTGTTGCCATGAGCACGGAGGAATAAATTCGTAGTGACAGAATAAACGCAATTTAATGCCAGTACTGTACCTGCTTCTTCTAGAACTATTTATAGGAACAGTCCCACGGTTCTGCTGCTATGGAAATTGACTATTAGGGGTCATTGATCTTGCTGCGGGCCGAGTTATGCATAGCCGTACCATTTGTACGGCGCCCAGTGATAACGACTCGACGTTACCATGGAAAAGCATAGAACAAACTAAGAAAATATCAGTCTCTGAATTTTTGCGTGCAATTAAATCTTGTATTTATTATTTTCTTTAAGTCTCATTTTCAAATATATTTTATATTTGTTATATATATTTGAAAATGGATTTGGTACGATACAAATAAATTAATTACAATAAAGACAACAAAGAAGTGACAAACAGAAATTATAAAATCAAACAAGAACAGCTCATTCAGTAGAACATAAATTAAAGTTAATTAGAGTAAACAGCTTATTAAATGAACATAGGCCTAATTAGTGATCAAGATCTACTGTGTGTGTGCAGTCGCTTGTATGATAATCTGATCTAAACACAATATATTTATTTTAGTGGGTTTTTTTTTTTCATTTTGAAAGCTGAACAACAATAATTTAGGCCAAAAAATGACTACCGTATTCGAAAACGCCATTCCTCTACCCCCAGGCCCAATGTCTGTTTTCAAAATGACCTACAGAGAATGAATGAAAATAAATGGGGAAAAATAATGCCACCCTAGCTTAGCCTACTGCACTAAATTCTGATATTCATCGTGTATGTTGAGTATTTATTGGCGGTCACTGTACTTTATTATGAATAGGACTACAAATATTAGGCCAATTGTACACTTATTTTTGATATAGGCCTACCATAATCTATTTTAAATGTAAGGTTATTCCCAACTATTATATCGGAACAAATAGACAATAAAACAATGGATAGAAAAAGCAATTTAAAAAATGAAATAATGATAATATGTTAAGAGATCGTAATTCAGTAAATATCCCATAGCTCATTAAGTATCAAGCGTCTAACTTCTACTTTGTAGAGTATGTCAAAACCACAGGCCCTAAACTTCCAGCCGGCGATGCAGTACACTGCAAAGAAGACGTTCCAAGTCCACTTGGTACGCCGTGGCGTATCAACAATTGAAAACTACTTTTATACATTACCAATACGTTTTATAAATGAAATTAAAATCCCTGTAGTAAAATAACATAGTCATTTGGTACATTCAAGCGTTTAAAAACGATTTAATGATTATACATTTTAAATTTAATTATTTTGAAAAATTATTATAAAATTATTAACCCATATGGAATGGTAGAGGCCATGGTTAATCAACGACGCAACAAAACATGTGCTTCGCTGTTTGAAAAGGGGTGAAAGCAATACATTGAACAGCAATCTAGAGAAAACACGGAGAAAACAATATTTTACAGTATACAATACAATACCTTTTTAAAGAGCCTGATAGTCATATATAATAAATATATTTTAAACTTCGAGATTAATAAACATTGAAATAGTCTAGGTTTGTACCGCATCAAAACATGTGTTTCATCGGTAGAAAAGGGTAAGAGCAGTGCATGTAACTGCTAGCTGGAGATTGTTTTTGCTTTTTTTGAAACGTTTCTCGTCACATACAATGGATATACTGTTCCACCAAAGTTCCAGTAATAATAGCAATATTAAAATAGATAACATATAAGCCTAGTACAACTGCTCACATTTATATCAGATAAAGGTACGTTATATGAAGTTGAATATTTTTTTTGTATTTCGCTAACACTGAAGGAAGTGTACCCTATCTAAGTTCATGATCGAATGTCGGCCTACTGTAGTAGACCGATATCTGTCGGTCTTCCTAGACAGTTTTATTTAATAATCTTAATATTAAAACGATATAAGAAATGATAATTTTAAACACTAACTTTAAAAAAAATATAATTAGGCCTAACAAAAATTCATAAAAATTGCCTGTTTTCGATTTTTAATTTTACTCCGTAATTTTTCTGAGTAAGCCAAAGCCTAGGCCTATCAATGGAGGTATAATATCTATGTCCTAGGCCTGTCTCTTATACACATCTAGATGTGTATAAGAGACAGTTATTNNNGTATAAGAGACAGTATATATACTTATATATACTTATTAAATCAGTTATTTCATCAAAGTGATTGAAAAGACTACGTGAGTTCATAAAATATATACCTAATGAAGTTGCAATGTTGGTAATTTTAGAATTGAACGTGTCAATGAGATCATAGCTGCATACTTCATTATTTTCAGGATGCATTGCATTGTCGTTGTTATCATTATTTAAGGTAACATCGAAGGGATCTAAAACCAATGCTTTTTGTCGGTTATAATTTATTTTCTGATTATGAAAGGAATACTTGAGTTCGTGTTTAAATTCAGTTTCATCTAGAATTGAATTAAATGAAAAAACCTACCTAAACAGTCAGGGCATAACCAGTTAACATCTTTGCAGCATTGCATGTGAGATATATTACTACAGTTTATATAGCTTACAAATTCATTGTTTGTTAACTTACTACTGATAAAGCAATTCATAGATAAAATTCCTTAGTTAAAAAAGATATTGAAATGTTTAGTCCAACAAACCACATGAGAGGAAAAGACACAAACATATCACAAATGTTTGAAAATTGTACTAAGTATGTTAAGAAGATGTATTTTTTTCTTTTATAAATAAAAGATGTAATTCTGCTAAACATAAGTGTAGATGCCAAATAAGTGATTCTTATAATTATCTTAATGATTTAAGCTGTTTGCTGTTTGCTGTATGCAAACTAATTACTGACATAGTTTGTTTACTACAGTATGTAAATTCCAAGAATGCTGTAGCTGTACTAAGCACACAAGACAGTTGTAGGGCTAGTTATTCGTTACTAGCTGTGTACCCGTCCATCGGACGGGAATCAAGCCAAACTGAATACATGAGACTAATTTAAAAAATAAAGTATTTCATAATGATAGTTCTATCGAATGGAATAGATTAAGCCCTGATGTACAGTCTTCTATCAATTAAAGTATTTTCAAGAACTAAATTTGTATTAATAATTAATGAAAACAAAGTATAATAGTATAAACATTGCATAAATCACTAATTTAATGTTTTCATGCTTTGTTTTATTTAATAATTTTATTGATAATTTTTTTTTATTTAATATTTTTATTGATAATTTAAATCAAGTTTCAGGTCATTTTCAGCATCCCAACACTTTCCATAATTTACGCACCGTACGCTAATTTCCACGCGCACTGCACGTACTGAAGCTGGAAATTACGTTTCTTTACATATTTTTGGTTCTTGACACGGTATTCATATCAGGAGCCACATTTATTAAACTAGAATTCAGATCAAATTCGTCTTAAGTACATTTTTTTTGCTTAAGTCAAATTTATCCATATTGCTTAGCTTAAAAAATCCTTAAAATTAGAAAGATTGTACCTGGGCACCATCTAAGACGATTTTTAGGCCAAGATTTTGCTAGGATTGGATAATAAATCAGCTTAAACTATTTATTAGGAACATCTTAACTTTTTTGACTTAAGACATTTGCTAAGCTGAGATTGATAAATCCCGGGCCACGAGTAAACTTTTTGTGCCATTAACATGCGCAGAGGCGAGCACTTCCGAGTACGCACGCGTAAATCTTTACAAATGTTTAAAATTACACTTTTTTAAAAACTAACTAGAGCATATTATTTTAGGCCATTTTCAGCATTTAAAAACATTTCAATCCGCACCGCTCGCGCTTCTTGAGGGTCAAAGTGCGGCGGATCACCAAACTCGCCCTCAGAGACGAGATCAAATCTAATTAATATTTTATATTTCTTTTTCGTAATTGGTGATTCGCTTCACGAGCGGATTACCTCTTGTTATTGTCAGGATTTTCTTCATCTTTTTTATTGGTGATCCGCATCTAGTGCGGATCACCTCTTCTTATTGTCAGCATCATCATCATCATCTTCATCTTCTTTTTTTTTTCTTTCTCCCCAATTTTGTTCGCACGATATCTCAAAATTGCTACGAGCTACGCACACGGTCGCTTCATCGATCAATTTGGCTTCGCCTGGAATAGTCACGATAAGGTTTTCAAGGTGGCCAGTTATGCAACTTTCCGTTTTTACATTATCGATCATATCAGCCTAACCAAATGCCATTTCGAAATCGTAATAAGTGAGCATTAACTTCGGTTTAATGTTAAATATACTGTACCTTAATTTTACGCGTGCGCTTCATAACGCACGATTATGCGTGCGTAAACATTTTAAAATGCTCGAAATCACTTTTTGACTAAATTAGAGCACGTGTCAGGCAATTTGAGCATTTCAAATTTTTTTTAAATTTTTGACTACGCGCGCATTTTTACGCGCGCAGCACGTACGGAAGCTAGACATTTCCTCAAAAGGTTGATGACCCCATATCATCCTAACCATTCGGCATTTCTGAATTATATTAAGTGATCATAATCTTCAGGTCAAGGTCATGTACCTTAATTTTCCGTTCGCGTTTTTTATCGTGCACGTACGCGTGCGTCAACATTTATATATGCTTAAAACCATCAGTTATAGCTCCTTAGGATGAAAGGTAACTTCCAATTTTTATTACATATTCTAAAACCACATTAGTTGTATATATGATTTTATATATCATAATGGCTGATCGGACATTGTGACGTCATCATATTGCCATTTGAATTAGGAAAAACTGAATTTTTATTTATGACGTCATTATTATTCTCGTTTGAACGTATCTCGGTTATTCTTGATTGATCGTCACCCACCTGTGAGTATGTAATAGCTGAGAAAATTGTGTCCCTTTATTTTTCGTTTTGATCACGTCAGCATGGTCAAAAGGAATACATTTTTTGAGCCATTTTATCTCTCATTCTTAAAAGATGTAAAAAAAAAATAGAACACAGAGAGGGCGGCAGACTGTATTTCGACGCTATCAGACTGATATATATAGGTTATATGAAGGGAAAATTCGTGTGGCATTACCAACTAACAGACGGTTTTAGAAACACTTGACAATATTTAATTTCGTGTGCCATTACTGTACACACACACATCGTAACGTGCGCGTGAGTTAAAATTTGAAAATTCTCAATATCACTATTCAGGTAGTTTAAAAAAACGTTTCAGGTCAATATCAGCATTCCAAAACTTTACGCGCCGTACGTTTATTTCCACGCACACAGCACGTATTGAAGCTGAAAATTACGTTTTGTTACATATTTTGTGTTCCTAACACTGTTCTCATATCAGGAGTCACTCTTTGTGCCATTACCGTGAGCACGGTAATGGCACAAAGAGTGACTCCTAACACTGTATTTATATCAGGAGTCACTCTTTGTGCCATTACCGTGCTCACGGGCGTCAAGATGTACGGTTACGCATGCGTAAATCTTTTAAAATGCTCAAAATTATTTTTTTTTTAAATAATTACAGCATATTTTAGCATATTATGAAACTTTTCAATCAGCATTGCGCGCGCTTTATGAGGGTCAAAGTAAGGCGGATCATCAAACTCGTCCTCAGTGACGAGTTCAAATCTAGTTTATTCTTTCTTTCTCCCCTTTTTTGTTCGCACGATATCTCAAAATTGCTATGAGGTACGCACAAGGTCGCTTCATCAATCATTTTGGATTCGCCTGGAATACACATGGTAAGGTTTTTAAGGTGACCAGTCATGCGTGACGTCAGCTACGCGTAATTTTCCGTTTTTACATTATCGATCATATCAGCCTAACCAATTGCTATTTTGAAATCGTATTAAATGAGCATTACCTTCGGGTCAATGTTAAATGTACTGTACCTTAATTTTGTGTGATTCATAACGCGTGCGTCAAAATTTTAAAATGTTCGATATCACTTTTTGACTTTTTTTCAGAGCACGTTTCATGAAATTTTAAGCATTTCAAAATTTTTTGAAACTTTCCACTACGCGCGCGCACTTTTACGCGCGCAACACGTACGAAGGCTATAAATTACGATTTTAATATATTTTGGGTTCCTGAAATTGTTTTCACAAATTTCCATTCTTTTCGGTCATCATATGGCCAATAGCAATGTCGTACGTGCGCACCAAACATAGGGATCTTTGCGCGTATTTTTACCGATATACAGTGAAAATAATAATGTTAAAATCAGGCCTATTTTCAATAAGTTATAGTTCCTTAGAATGAAAGGTGACCCCAATTTTTATTACATATTCTGAAAGCATATGAGTTGTAAATATGATTTTATAGATCATAATGGCTGATCGGACATTGTGACGTCATCATATTGCAATCTTAATTTAACAAAACTGATTTTATCGATTACGTCATTTTTCAAAATACGCATTTGAGCCTATAACGCTCATCCTTGGTCGATCGTCTTCCAATTTTGAGTATGTTATAGCTGAGACAATTTTCTTTCACACATGTGACTTCTTTTTACATTTTGATGACGTCCTCATGGTTAAAATAAATGTTTTTTCTGACCACTGATCTTTCTTTCCTCAAAAACTCAACTGTTGCTCAAAAACGTTGCTGGCTTTCGAACAAGACCTTCTACAGGACGACGGCCGGATGGAAGTACGGCGGCTTGATGTCGACGTTGCTGTTCTCTCACTGCGGAAAGAACATGGAACGTCACGTCATTCGGCACGATCCGATGAGGTGCGAAATGTGCTTGGAGGAATACTGCAGGTGCTGTCGACCGTCGCATCTGTGCTACGGGTCGACGAAGGCGAACGTCAATGACATGCGTCTGCGCCAGGGCGTGGCCGACATAGTGAACTTGGAGCTTACAGACTGGGAAGTTGCCCGGTGTGCCGGACGACGATGATCGGAACCTCGAAGCTTTCAGAAGTCGTATCGATTCTTTCGCCAAGCGCGTACTGGACAAGGAACATTGAAAACTATTTAATAATTAAATATAAAACAAACGAAAAAAAAATTGTTGGTGTGCGTGCGTGTGTGGGTGGGTGTATATATATATATAAAGTTCTTTTCGTTTAACGAGCAATTCCACATTGATGCCCGACATCACGATGTGCAGCAACATGGAGGATGTAAAGGATCAGTTAAGATACACATTTCGTCTGATTCGGGAAGTCATCCGAAAACGAAAGGAATGCGAATCGACTAACGGAATCGACGTTCGCACAAGGAAGTGGATATCGACATCAAACAGATGGAGTTTCTGTTCGAAGAAATAGTTAGACTTGTCCGTTCGTGCGTCAGAGTGATAAACTACTGTACGGACAAATGGACTGGCACACAGTGGTTGATCGATGCTTTCGAACGCATCGCGAACTACGTCGGAGGCTTCGTCGAAGTCGAAATTCAGCTTGATCATGGTCGGAAAACGTAAAGAGAACCGTCTTCGGGAGATGCCTGCAAGGTGTGTTTTCTCCGAGTTGCCGAGATAGTGACGACGCCTTATTATCATTACGTTTCCTGCAAAAGATGTGCTTACAGACTGGAAAGTTGCCCGGTGTGCCGGACGACGACGGAAAGATGTCTGCCGATCGGAGATATCGAAGAGGGTACGCGTGTGTACAGATGTTGAAAAAATCGTTAAAATATATAATAAATTATCGTTAAAAGAATAATAAAGAATGCATGAACAGAAAATATATTTTGTGTGTTTTTCCTTTTTATTTTCTCGATTACCCAGAGAACCGATCGATCATGACAAAACAACGGTCCATCTTCACCCAACTGACGACGTCGCACTCGGCGGCGTCCCTCCAACCTTCGTCGTCGTCGTCGCCGTTATCATCTCGTTTCAGCACCGAAATCGTCCACCGTCTGTCGATGTCCAATCGGAGCGGAAACGATAAGGACAACGCTTCCTCGAACGACGATCAAGGAGGATCGCACCCGATAACGGATGGCACCGACGTGTCGCGTTCGTTTTCGATCTCCGATCGCGCCCCTTCGTCCACATAGACGTATATCTCCTTCGTGGTTCTTGGAGGATTGCACCTTGCGGAATATGCAGATCGATACCGGCGCCGACGATGTACAGACGACCGCCTTGGCGTCGAATATCCCGGCCGAAAAGGTGGACCTTTCGAAACTCACTCCCACAACTTCTCCAAGACTGTACAGAGATACTGTTCTGTCGAAAGTTCGGAGCATCGAATCCAAATCCGTTCGGCATTGATCATCGTCGTCATTGTCCACATAACGGTCTGAAATGACGTTCAGCAATATTGCCGAGACGTTCGCTTCGTAATAGCTACCATGAAGCGCCTATTTACGGCTGCTAGGTAGTCACGGGCCACACCCACACGCAATTCAGCACAATGACAATGACAATGATGCTGCAAGTTATGGGTTATTCTCCTAAATTCACACTTGCCTTACTTTAAATCAGACTCTCTGAATTCCAGACTTTCTCGTTTACGAACTCTATTTGGACAGAGGAGTACATTAATAGGGAGACGTTACTGTAATTGAGAATTTAGCAAACAATTGAATTAGCATTTCTTTTTGCACTCAGGACCAATCCAGCACACATCCCATGGAAGGAAGCCGGGGCCGAGTACATTGTAGAGTCCACTGGGGTGTTCACCACTACAGACAAAGCCAAGGCTCATTTTGAGGGCGGTGCTAGTAAGAAAGTGATAACCTCTGCACCATCAGCCAACGCTCCAATGTTTGTCATTGGTGTCAATCATGAGCAGTACGATAAGAGCATGGGCGTGGTGAGCAATGCGTCTTGTACCACCAACTGCCTTGCCCCTCTTGCAAAGATTATTGATGAAAACTTTGGCATTTTGAGGAGGGACTGATGACAACTGTCCACGCTTACACAGCCACCCAGAAAACTGTTGATGGGCCAAGTTCCAAGGTATACATTCTTAAAGCTTATATTGATCTACTACTGTTGGTAATTGTTCATTCATACTGTATTTCAACCACAAACAAATGAAATTAAATGGTAAAATGTAGGTATATACAACAAAGTCAAGCAAGTTTTGCTAAATAGCTACCTCTGAAATGGAGGAACATTTCATTTCTCTTTTTTCGTGTTACTTTTCAAGTAGGATTATTCCCCTTAAATGGTCCAGTGGCGAATTAAAAGGGGAGTGGGGGTGGGGCGTTCTGGCCAGGTCCCCCTTTAATTTATCAAAATTATTAAAAGGACATGGGAAAAGGATAATTTTAATCAAATTTTTGTCAGATAGTGCCATTTTCGGCCATCTGGAAGTGCCATAATAAAAAATTTGTGTACCTGATCAGCCCTAACCATAGTGGGGGTGAGGTGGTATACACTTTCGTTCAGTGAAAGTCCCTCTTCTGCCCCCCCCCCCTTATTCCAAATTTGGGATCCGCCACTGTGGTCTAAACTGCCCTAACTATTAAATTTGCACTTCCTAAAACTGATGAACTGTTTAATTGAATTTGAAAGAATTTTTGCTTCTTGTACCGACTTTTGCATCATTCTTAATGTACAGTAGAACACATGTGATCCATCACCTTTTGTCTTTAGAAATGGCGTGATGGTAGAGGTGCTCATCAAAACATCATCCCAGCATCTACTGGAGCAGCCAAAGCTGTTGGCAAAGTCATTCCAAACTTGAACGGGTAAGGCAAACAGATTTTTTAATGGTAGTAGGAGGACTCATAATTGTATTTTTACCAGTTTAAAAATGGCAGATATCCACACTTGTGTGCAAAATATGATGTGATTTGCACAAGTTGAATTTAAGGTATTTGCATACTAGAAAATAATAAGTTTGTAAAGAGAACATGCAGTAGCGAAGCCCCGGGCCCCAAGTTCAAACACTCCCCGGGCCCCAAGTTCAAACACTCCCCCTTCCCCAGTCCTACTAATATACAGTGCTCTTCTAACAGAGTCTTGACCATATGGTCTAGTAGAAGACACTAAAAACTAGCAAATTAAAAAACCTAATCCCAGGTTTTTAAAATCATAAATGTCCTAGTTGTCCCAGCGTAATCCCACGTTTTTTAAGTCAAAAATGTCCTAGTGGGCATGACAAACACTTCTTTTATAAAATATCAATTCCTCACCCAAAATGGTTACAGCCGGAGTCCAACTACCAAGTTGAAATTTGAATAGTCCAAAATAATGAAGCAAATGACTACTGGAATTCACAAAACTTTTCAATATATCCAGCAACTGTACTGTTTCATATTCTATAATCTACTGTCAAGGTCCCCTCCCTCACTTTCATGACACTCATAATCGATTACCGTAAATGCTTGAATAAACGCTGCGGCACTTATAACATTTATGGAAGCTTCAGTGTGGTGCTTATTTGAGAGCGGTGCTTATAAAAAGAAATATTGGCGTGGCACTTTCCATGTTGCCTATTTCACGTATTTCAGTAGTTTGGTAGGCCTATCATTCCTTCGTCATCATAAATAAATATTTATGAAGAAATGCTTTTGTCTTTATTTTGTTATTCTATTTAAAACTCTGTCTCTTAAAGTCTTTCATTACACACAGGGTAACAGTGCTTAAAGGGAAAAAAAATCATGTTTGGTCCGGCGCTTATTGAAGAGCGGCGCTTATTCAAGCATTTACAGTACTTAAATGCGTGGGACCCCAACACTTTTTTACTCCTGGGTCCTGTGATTTGTCTTTACACTACTGAGAACATGTTATGATGTGGCATTCAAGGGCCTTGTATCTCTTGGCAAAAGGTGCAGTACAAATTTCTATGTTATATATAATGGTGGATAGGCAACAGTTTAGGTGATCAACCTTATTTATCATTCAAATTTCATTAGCTTGTAAAATTTGTTAAAAACCTGCTTTTTCTGAAAATCGATTGTATTTATTTTCTAGAAAACTGACTGGCATGGCCTTCCGCGTTCCAACACCAGATGTGTCTGTTGTAGATCTGACCGTACGCTTGAAGAAAGGAGCTAAATACGACGAAATAAAGGCTGTAATCAAGAAAGCTAGTGAAAGCGCATCGATGAAGGGCATCATGGGATACACTGATGAGCAGGTGATTTTCAGTTGTCTAGTTGCTATTCTTGCTATTAAAATTGAATGGCTTGGGCAAAACCTTATACTCGTCTGCATTTAAAATTTCTTGCTAGTGACTAAGATACCCCAAGGTACCCTAAGATTCAGTATTTTGATTATTTTCAGTATTCACTAATACTCAAACAATTCTCATCAAATAACATGTTTTTAAGAGTATAGAACTAGAAGTGGTTCAACTCTCAGTATTTTGTTGAATGCAATCCTATCTAAATGCACTATCATGACTTAAAGGGTGATTTTTAAAGTGTGTTTGTATCTAACGCGTACTGCATCCCTGTTTCAAGTTTTGAACTCTATTCAAATTCTTATAGGGCACCCGGTATATAAACTATATTCAATTCATAATACTGCGCCCCCTATCTTGTAGTAGTACTTTGTTAATTTGTTTCAATGCCTGCATGCATAATCAGGACAGTTGGACTTCTTGCAATTATATACTCTTTGGCTATTACCTGAAAAATTTAAAAATTCAGAAAACGTATATTTTTTATCCACCCCTTCTGCTGATCTATAACAAATTAACCTCGCTAAACAGCGCATAGAAACAGTCTTGGTAATAAATAGTCGGATTCAACATCATACGTGTTTCCTACTTCCTGCTTTAATGTAGGTCGTATCCATGGACTTCCGTGGGGATAACCGCTCAAGTGTCTTTGATGCTGGGGCTGGTATTGCTCTGAATGACAATTTCGTCAAACTCGTTTCATGGTAAGTGAATTCCCTTATTTTGAGAGGAGTCATTATATATCTTGAGTTTGTAATCAGTTTAAATTTTATATATTGCTTGTAAAAGAATTTTCTTTTGTGTGTAACTGAACCATTTTAGAATTTTGTTTATGACTGGTTAAAACATTTTAATCTCTTTGTTCCATTCATGGACATTTTGTGAGGTCTCATTACAAAATTAGTCACATGGTTGGCGAGATGAAAATACTGTATATTTGAATTTATAGATCACCTTCATAAGTTTCAATTTGATTTTTGTGAATGTATTGCCACTTTAATAGAGAAGTATTAAGTTCACAGTTTGGCACATCTTTGTCCTTGTGCCTAAAAAATAAAATATTTAAAAATAAATATTTCACCCAAATATGAGCATATCACATTTATTTGTCACATGAAATTTGGTATAGCTCTGTCCACACTATCACATTTTATGTGACAAATTTGTGTGATGTGACCATATATGGACATGAGACCATATATGGGCATGATAAGACCATATATGGGCATGATGATGTCATATTACACCCAAATATGGGAACATTACATTTATTTGTCACATAAAATTTTGATATGTGGACGGAGATTAATGTGGACAGTAGATCAAGGGATTTGAGCACTCAAAGTTTAGGTGTATGAGAAACTGGTTTTGAGAAACAACTTCAAAGTTTATGCTAACAATAACCAACGAATAGAATAGGAAGACCAAAATCTGCTTAATAAAGCATCCTAAAGTTTAGTAGACCGATTCTGCTAGTTTGGTCATGTGACAGTATGTATAAACTGTTAACAGGCAGCGCGAGTGACGTTCGACAATGGGAAAATGTGGATTTTTCTGCTGTAAATCTGCTGTAATGCACATATTTGATGTTGAATAATGTTGGCTTGAATGCCAGTAAACTATACTAAATTGATTGAAAATTGAACTTGAGAATTTTGCTAATCCTCCTCCAAAAAATACTGGCCCCAAACATTGAGATTTTTTTAGAAATACTAGGCCTAGGCCCCTGCATATCTATGCGCTGTTTAGGTGTGCACAAGAGCCTTCGATCCCCGAACTATGATTTTGACATACTACGATTTTTAGGCTAGCTAAGTTTACGAAGGATCACATAAATTCCAAAGCATACAAATCACAGAGAATGCTAGAATAAGTAAATAAATGCTATTTTGAACAATCATGGTGCCTTTTATTTCTCGCGATAATAATGGGTGGTTGTTTTCGCAACCATAGCATTACCTTTTCCTATACTTCCACACTGATCGCGATGTAAGTTCGCCATAGATATACCCATTATACGTCGTGTGACCAGCTGTAAACAAACCTCGCGGAATGGTCTATTGACTCAAGATCAAAGATCTTATAATAACAAGATAGTGTTCTCCACGATTTCTGCATGCAAATTCTGTAATAAAGCAAATAATATTTATTGCAATTACCAAAATAACGTTTTTTAATTTTAAAACACTAATTTTTTAGGTATGATAATGAGTTTGCTTACAGTCTGCGTGTCATTGATCTAATCTCTCACATGGC
Organism: Anneissia japonica; assembly: GCF_011630105.1. Lineage (NCBI taxonomy): Eukaryota > Metazoa > Echinodermata > Crinoidea > Comatulida > Comatulidae > Anneissia > Anneissia japonica. The sequence continues at coordinate 17,855 of NW_022744966.1, read as the reverse complement.
CAGTAAACAGTAAACAGCGCCCTGAAGATGATGTGAAATTCTACAGCTGCATTGGACCAGGCTGGTTTAACTCTATTCAAATTTTTGTTAATATTTTACTTGTTTTTTCAAATGGATTATCAGATATTTAAATTGAAATTGTTGATTATTTTCTTATTTAATTACTCAATCCATACTTTAGTCTAACTAGAAGGTCCTAGTATATTTTGAAATTAAGGTTGACTTTTAACATAAAATGTTTAAATGAGGATTGTTAAAATATATAAACATATATATACAAAAAGGTGTTTGTAGTTGGGCATAGATCTCATAAATTGTAGTCACAATTTTACATGAATTATGGAAACATAAATGTGCTTGTATTATTGACAGTTGTGCGGTTACTATCATTATAACAGTAATTTTTGAATAATTGAATTTTAAATTATTTTTATCCAAATTATCTTGAAATCTTGCATATCAGGATAAATATTTTTCCCATCCTGCTTCAAAGCCGATTTAGAATAGTGCTCACCGTTCTTTCAAATTGTACACAAAACTTTTTCCATTTTTGAACAGTACCGTTGTTCCCAACTGTGCAAAGAACATTCTGCATTCAGATTTTAGGAAGTTGCTTGGACTACAGATGGCATTGATCAAGATGTATTCAATTGATAAACGTATTAAAGTTCTCTGCTAACTCGAGTTTTACATGTCTACCAATGTATAACCATGTCGATGATGTAGCTATATATTCCAACAGAATTGTCCACCCTTAATCCATACCCTTTTGTGGTGCTTAAATCTGGTAGGTGTGGTAGGTGGATACAAATATATTTTAGAAAATTGTTACGATTTGTGGTTCAGTGACATGCATATTGCAAAATTAAATTATAATAAACAACTTTCCACATTCAGTCCAATACAGAGTCTGTTTTCTTTCATTTATTGCAGTAAGGTCTAAATGTATATAAAGTGTTTTCAAACATATTTAATTAGACTGTTGATGATCACTATTGTTGGATGCAAATGGAGAAATGTTTCATGTCGTGCAAGGGAGGAGGCCTAGGTCTGCCAATGTGTTCGGGGATTCTTCCTCCATTTTTGTTTAGATACATATTACACTTGTTACTTATTGCTTGTATAGTGCTTTCCTTTCAGTAACGAAGCGCTGTAAGATTTTCCCTGGTCATTGGGTCCACGTACTTTAGTGTTGCTGCTATATTGGCACAGTAGCAGGCAACCCCACCAGGTACCCATTTATACTGGGTGGAGAGTAGACTTGCCACAAGTCTCTTATTTTTAATTATTTTTCTCATTCTGGACAGCGCCACCAACGAGAAAGTTAATTAGAGACGGAATAACCCGAAAAAAAGAAATCGAGTATGGGACGCAAATTAAATTAGGTATGGCGCACACTAAGTGCAATGAAGAGTGAGTAACAAAAATTAGGGCCTGGAACCCAGGCTAGGTGGAGAAAAGCAGTGAAGATAAGTGACTTGCTTAAGGATACAAGTGAAATGCACAGCCAGGGATTGAAACCTCAAGGTTGGGAAACCAAACGGTTCCTGCTGCGCCAAACCGCTTCTTAAGATCATTAAAGTTATGATGAGAAAAAAAAACCTCCATACAGGTATGTCAAATAGGGAGTAAAAATTAAGTTAACATTGCTTTCAAGTCATAATTTGGGTTACTCAATGTGCACCATACCGACTGTAAGTGGCATCCATAAAAGTATAATAAGAATACTAGAGCGCTAACTGCAATATATTCAATGTTTGAAATACGCAGAGCTGTGTGTGTGTGTACCATCGAAGATGGCTGCCATAGAGTCGGCCAATTAAAATTTGTTTTCAATGGCGCCCACAATTTACACATGAAAGTTGAGTACAACCAAGTTACCCGCATGTTGAAACTCGATCGTTGAGGTGTATTGGTGTAATGTACACGATTTCTAGGTGATTTCTAGCCAAAGATGGTTGGTGGGCTGCACACAGGTTTTGTAATTCATTTTCGTGGGCCGCACTTTGCCCACCTGTTGATTGTGGTTCACCAAATTGTAGTAGACTAATAAATCCCTCTCGGAGCTTGACAATAGTCACTACATAGCAACATTCCTGGCTGGAATGTGCCTCAACATCAAGTTCCAAAATTGAAATTTCACAAGACAACAAAAATAATAAAGAATAAGAGAAATTATGATAAGTGTGACCATGAAGATGGTGATTTATTATGATGATAAATGATTTATGTATGATTATGATGGATAGTGATGGTAAATAACGATAATGATAATTAACGATACAGTGTTGACGATGCCGTTACTAATACTAGCGAATAGCAATGTTTTATCACAACACGTTCAACTTATGAAACTAAAAGTGCATGGTTTTTAATATCAGGGAACAACAGTTACCTAGTTTGACACAAACCAGCCTGAATATGCGTAGGTTATTATCGTATCTGCAGCTTAATTCTCACTATACCAAAACATTGATGGTATTTCATCCGAAAAGAGGACTTTAATTACCTTTATATACCAGTTATGCATTCATATTGTAGCCACATAAAGGGAAATCGTAGTCATTGTTCTAAACACAATACAAACCTCCAACACGAACACAAGCAAACAAAACAGGAATGTTTCATTCAGAGTAATTCACGCATAAGTGAAAATGATTAATTTCGCTCAGTGAACCATAAACGCATTGGTACTGTTATGAGGACTCGCATAAAATCACTGAATTTTCATCGCTCCTATCAGGCTATAAAAAAGGTACAGTATACAGGGGAGGAGAAAGTTATTGAAAAGTGCAACATCTAGTCCCAAGCGCATAAAGACCTTGTTTATTTGCGCTATATAAATCCATCTATTATTATTATTATTCTTATCAGGTGTTGCGTCGTATATCGCTCACTGGGAACGTATTTGGATTTTTCGGCCAACGGTCGTACAACCGTCGTACAGCGCAGAGAGTGCCCAGCTTCATACCTTCAAGAAGCTCAACAACTTGGTGAACCAGTATCTGGTCCACTTGGGTCAGGTACTCAAGTCCAGGGGGACAATTTGGTGTTGCTTCTGGCTTAGCCATCTACTGAGCAACAGCTGAGCCTGGTTGAGCTCCAATCTAGTGAAAAAAATGAATTTATACAAAACCTAATTTAGCTTTCTTTTTAGCAGCAAGAAAAGCTGCCATACAGTTACAGTTGATGAAACAAACCACACTGCATGATTGATAATAAGTTACCAATAAATAAACAATAATAAATACCTTTTAATAAACAAATGAGCAGCATTGAATTCCAATTAAAAGTGGCAATACCTCACATTGTTGGTTCTATATGGACAAATTTATCAGTAAAAATTTTTCAATTGAGAGAACACTGAGCAGATACATTTCTTTAGAATAAATTAATTATATACTCAGCGGAGGTCCAAAATGTTTCGTTAAAGGGCACTACCAAAAGAATTATTACAGTTTAAATCACCTACCTGAGCACAACCTGGGAGTATGGTTCCACGTGATGTGGGTGTGGTTGATAAACATTTTTTTGTTTAAGTCATGGATTCCTTTTTTTTTGGCATGACATACCTCAAATACTCTTTTTGAGATCTTATATTCTATAATAATATGGTAATCATTCATATTAATAACATGACCTAATGATGAACCACTCCAACAATGATGACTCCCTGCAACCAAATTTGAGGTCCCAACCATATCGTCTCGAATTGAAGCCCCCTCTTTAGTTTGCAAAATTAGCCTCGAAAAGAAATCAGCCCATGGGCTTCTTTTCAAGATAGCATAGACTTCTTTTCGAGATAGTACAGTACATACGCTGTACATGAATTTCAGAAAACAGAATAAATTAAATACAAGCTTAGTTTATAAAGTAGTTTAGGTAATTTAATGCTAGTTATATACACTCCATGATACAGATTGATGTTAATAGTGGCCTTATTTATTGTTTTATAGTACAAAATCACAAAATTTACAGCATTCATTTTGAGAAGAAACCCACCTCTTTACTTTCCAAAGTAGCCTAAAAAAGGAGCCCATCTCGAAAAAAGCCCATCAAAAGTTCACAAAACAAAGAAGCCCAGGGCTTCACTTCTAGCTTTTACGGTAGTTTTCGAAAATGCCATAATTTTTTTAAAAGCAAACAGAAATGCTTATTTTGGACCTAGTAGTAGGTGCAAGCTGCATCATCTACTACAAAGTATTACATACCACTGGCTGTGCTCCATAGCCTGGCTGGGCAGGTCCATAGCCTGGTTGAGGTGGTCCATAGCCTGGTCGTGGTGGTCCATAGCCTGGTTGTGGTGGTCCGTAGCCTGGTTGAGGTGGTCCATAGCCTGGCTGTGGTGGTCCATAACCTGGTTGTGGTGGTCCATAACCTGGTTGAGGAGGAATGTAGCCTGGTAGAGGTCTAGGAACAGCAGCTGGATCTTGACTCATATTTTTTTTAGGTCAGTATGTAAAGGACCAGGAGAGATGGTTCAGTAGGCTATAACTGGTAATATCACTATGTTTTCAGGTAAAATAATAATTTTTTGGTAATAATTTTTAATAAAAAATTTCTTTTATTTTGTAGAAAAATTAAAATAATTATTTTTCAGTTAAACAGTATTGTTGGAAAGCATCATTCCATATGCGACATTGGTATTGAATATTTTTATGGGATGGTGGGGACACATTAATGCACAGAAAGAGTGTTACTTGCCCAAGGACACAATGTAGTATAAAGACTAAACCTTGACCTCAAGGTTGAAAGTTTAGAACTCTAAAGCCTGGTTCACGTCGAACTTTTTTGATATATATCCACTTTAACTAGTTAAAAGTTCGACGTGAACCACTCAATTATAGCTAGATAAAGGAATTAAGTCACTTAAGTGACTTAACTTTTACTAGAATAACGGTAAATTAACTTGCTTAACGGTAAAGTCGGCTCGGATTACAAGGACACGATTACGTAACGTAGGCATCTAAGCCAGCGTTGCTGTATTGTACCACCATTATCATCTTCTGGCTGGCAACAACGTACTTTAACAATGCTAACAACAGCATCGAAGTAGTCTCATTAGTCTGGTTTTCAGAAATTATTTGTAATACTATGGGTAAAAACCAAGCAAACGTCCATTTTAAGAATAGTCGATATTACCAATGACCTTTGCCCTTTGCATCATCGACCAAATAATAACGTTAAAAAGTCCGATTGTGTACGTTTTTCAAAGTGATAATGTATATTCTTCTTAATAATAAAATCAGATTTGTTGTATTTATTTATTGGCAATTCAGTCTTTTCCATTTCTGCTATAATAGTCGCTATTAATTCAATTTCTACGAACTACCACCAACGCCAGTCGTTAAAATGAGCGCACATGTTTACGATGACGAAATAAAAAATTGTGTGGAAGTCAGCAACTTATTTGACACCGCGAAGCTAGATTTTCGCGAAGTGCATGTAAACAACACAATTGAGCGATCTAAAAACTACAAAACAGGACAGAAAGGTCCATAAAGTATACATACGTTTTAATGAAAATTAAAGCAGTATTTTGTTAAATGGAAGAATGCTAGCTAGTGATTAAAATAATTCGTTTTTTATCGAAGGTAAATGTAGCTGGGCAATCTACTACTTAGACTGCGATAGAACACGCTGCTGCACTGTCGTTGGTTCGTACTGGTCGGCTAGGTTAGGTAGTGGAAACTCACACCTTCTCTACAGTAGTTTATAATTTTTTTTGAACGAATACCACTTGGTACTAGAGGTTCGTAAAATACAGTACAGTAGATGTTTTATTAAACAAGCCTTTCCACCGTGTGACGTCGACGGCCTGAAACTGGCTGGCTGTTTATCTGGCTCTAACTTGGCATCGAACGCAATTAGGGGATTATCGTATCATGTTTCAAGACGGGTATATCCAGATAAAGTTCGACGTGAACCAGGCTTAAAGGCTGCAGTACCAATTACAGATTTACATAATATTATCTTTCTCAATATAAAATTATATGCCATGAAATAGGTAAAATGACAAATGAAACCAAAGGACAATGAAAAATGAACATAGCATTTAAATCTAGTACATTCTAGCAATATTCTTTGCCAGATATGATGCAATGTTAGGTTTTTTTACTGGCTGTACTGTATTAAGTAGACAGTAGTTTTCCAGTGTGTGTAGTGTAGTACAATATTAATTTCTGCATGGAGGATATATACTGTACTGTACCTCCATGGTTTCAGTATAAATATTTACCAAACACGAAAGAAGCTTCAATTACATTGTTACAATGTCTATAGAGATTCTAAGCAAAACCGAGAGAGCCATATAATCAAATAATCAATGAATACAAAAATGGTTTTAGAGCACTTTGCGGGGCACCTTGTAGTTGTACAGTAATAGCAAAATTGTTACAACACATTTAGATATAAGAGTGCTCACCAATTTAATTATTAATGTCACAATGTATGGTTAATACAAAATCAATCACAAGGAGGATAGGCTATACATGTGTGTTGATTCCATAACCCTAATTCTCTGTACTATCTATTAAAAATTTAAAGAATGGACTTCCTTATGTTGTGGTCATATTAGACTGTAATATATTTAAAGAAGACAGCACTGAAAACGTGTTTTTTTATTTATTTATATTGGATTTAACATAGTATAATGATTTTGATAAACAATAATAATTCTCTGTACTATTGTTAAACATTTAAGAAAGAACTTCCTTGTGTTGTGGTCATATTAGACTGTAATATTTTTAAAGAAGACCATTCAGCGAACAAAATAAAACAATATTCCTATGTTAGTGCATGCATAAAACGCATAATTTCCTGAAAGTTGGACATCCTTATGATTTAGGCCTTGAAATATAAATGTAAATGGGTCTAAAATTTGTAGGTGACTATAGCCTGGTTCACGTCGAACTTTTATCTAGATATAGATCCACTTAACTAGTTAAAAGTTCGACGTGAACCACTCAATTATAGCTAGGTAAAGGAATTAAGTCACTTAAGTTAAGGGACTTAACTTTACTAGAATAACGGTAAATTAACTTGCTTAACGGTAAAGTCGGCTCGGATCGATTACAAGGACACGATTACGTAACGTAGGCATCTAAGCCAGCGTTGCTGTATTGTACCACCATTATCATCTTCTGACTGGCAACAACGTACTCCAACAATGCTAACAACAGCATCGAAGTAGTCTCATTAGTCTGGTTTTTCGAAATTATTTGTAATATTATGGGTAAAAACCCAGCAAACGTCCGTTTTACGAATAGTCGATATTCCAATGACCTTTGCCCTTTGTATCATCGACCAAGTAATAACGTTAAAAAGTATGCGTATGTTTTTCAAAGTGATAATGTATATTTTTCTTAATAATGAAATCAGATTTGTTGTATTTATTTATTGACAAATCGATCTTTTCCATTTCTGCTATAACAGTCGCTATTAATTCAGTTTCAACGAACTACCACCAACGCCAGACGTTAAAATGAGCGCACATTTACGATGACGAAATAAAAAAGTGTGTGGAAGCTAGATTTTCGCGAAGTGCATGCAAACAACACAATTGAGCGATCTAAAAACTACAAAACAGGACAGAAAGGTCCATGAAGTATACAGACGTTTTAATGAAAATTAAAACAATATTTTTGTTAAATGAAAGAATGCTAGCTAGCGATTAAAATAATTAGTTTTTTATCGATGGTAAATTTAGCTAGGGCCCAGAGAATCTACTACTTAGATTGCGATAGAACACGCTGCTGCACTGTCGTTGGTTCGTACTCAGCTAGGTTAGGTAGTGGAAACTCGCACCTTCTCTACAGTAGTTTACTCTACAATTTTTTTTAATGAATACCACTTGGTACTAGAGGTTCGTAGAACTCGCTGGTTGTTTATCTGGCATCGAACGCAATTAGGGGATTATCGTATCATGTTTCAAGACGTGTATATCTAGATAAAGTTCGACGTGAACCAGGCTACTGTGTTCTTCCTTATGTTGTGATCATATTAGAATATAATATTATTAAAGACCATTCTTCAACAAACAACATGAAACATATCAAACTTTTAGGTTAAACTTACCGCTTCTGAGCATGCATATAACATATTTTTTTAGATATGATATTTTCATGACAGTGGAGAATGTACTGATTATATAACTTATAGATAATTACTGTTGTCCAATTTTGTGCATTGAAAATGTGACAACGAACTCGGGATACGGGCCTCGGTTGCCACTCATATAAAAGGGCCTGTTAATTAACCTTGCACAGGAGCCTGTCGTCACCTGCAGTACATTGCCTCTTCCTCCTCCTTATCATCATCACATCATCATCATCTTCATCATCGCAATTAATTGTCCATGCTAAAATGGGGGATATCTATTAATTCAGTGTGTATTTATTCATCAATAGAAGTCTTGTAATGCACGTACAGGTAAGTGCATTTCTCAGCATCTAGAAAAAACAAAACTTTCCGAAGCTAGGAGAACCCCAAGGCTACCACAAACCACACCCCCCACCCCACGTCTAAAATAGTCTTCCAGCGACGGAACAAGCAAACATTACGTTGTCTTGCCATAACCCTGCCCACTCAGGGACCTCATTATGTGCGATAATCAGGGTAAAGCTTGGTTTCCATATAATCGCTCACCCTATCGGCGACAGTTGTCGGGAAGGTTGAACCTGGTTCAACTTTTCCGATTACGCTACAGATGCAGACTAATTAGGGTGCATTGCTAGCTGCCCTGCGCAATCAAGAAGGCACTCTGATTCATCTGTGAACCACAACTGTCAAGACAGTCTGCTATAGGGTGAGCGATTCTTGGAAACCAAGCTAAAACTCTGAATCAATGCCTGAGAGGTCCCTATTCTCAAAATTTTCTATTTCCTTAGCCCCCAACCACGGTGGGGGGACGATAAGGTGGACCCTTACGCACCCACTACCGCCAAATCCTGCATCTGCCCCAGATGTGCCGACAAGTTTGATATAAGGTGCTACATTTATACAGGCTCTAAGGAAAACAAAATTGATTTTTCGAAGAAATTGAAGGGGTGTGTCAGTCTGATGAACACATTTGGGAATGGTTGGATGTTTGAATTCAAAACTGGGAAAAAAATGTTGTTGTGCTCTTTTTGTGAATTGTACATACTCTGTAGTGCTGTATGTTGCAGGAGAGGCAAGCAGTTTTGTTGATGCATCCTCTAGGCTCCATTATCAGCCAACTAAACTTTTATGAAATGCTGGACAGATAGGAGAAAAACTGATCGTATGAACACATTGTCTGCAATTAGAGAATCATAAACTACTGTGCAGTATCTCTAAGTGTTTCTGAAATACAATCTGATTTCCTGATATCAAAACAAACATTTACTCTCAAACATAAGATACAGCAAATTTGTTTGCCAACAAACACTTGAACTATAATAAGCATGGTTTAATTATGCTCTCAAGTTTTGAGTTGATTTTGCTTAAAGGAAATCATGTTTTTGAGGCACATTTTGTAAAGCTATTTTTCAGAATTTATAGGAAAACCAACACAAAATTTCTCAGTTAGAGGCGATATTCTTGTAAGTATATTTTTAGACAACTTTAAAATGATCTTACTCTGGTTTTACTCAACCTAGGAACATGATTCACAGACCAAAATAAAGCTTATATAGTAATTTATTTAAATACATCAATAACTCATTTTTCATTTTTTGTACCACAGGATTCATTTTTAGTACCACAAGATTCATTTTGTCACAACAGCTCACATTATTATCCATTAAGTATCAAAAATTTTACAAATTGGCCAAAAATACCCCAATGATCAGTGTTTTTGTTATTTGAACTCAAATAATGAGGAAGTCTTTAATACACACATTTAGTATGCGACCTTAAAGCTTATCTCAGGCTAAAAAAAAACAAAAAAAAAAAAAAAAAAAAAAACAACAACATGAATATCTATAAAATAAGATAACATTGTTTAAATTTTTGAATCAACTTTTTATATTTTCTAGTCTGTAGTTCTTATAGTTGACTTTGAGAATAGGCAAATTTGTTTCAATTTTTTCAGTTACAGTAGCATTAATTTGGAAGTAAGTTTTGGCCAGCCATTTCGCAAAACACCTGAATGTATTTTTGTTCAGGTAAATAGTAACTGGTTAAAAAAAACTCATTGGTAATTAGATACAAAATTATTCATGAAAGTAAAGAAAATTAGCCATTTCAAAAATTATAAAGAAATTTAGGCTCATTCATTGTAAAAAAAATGTTTTTTTTTTGTTTTTTTGTTTTTCTCAGAAATTATTTAACACAGTTCCTAAGGGCTGGCGGTAGGTATTTTCGGAGAAACAATTAAAAAAAATAAACTACTGTATTAAGCTATGCTTATTATAGTATAGATTACGTTTGGTGCTGGAGGCAATTTATCGAGACAACTTCCATGGTTTGAGGCACTAACTCATTTTATCCAGGCCTGCAGTTATTCTTTTTTCAGACCCAATGATCTGTGTTTATTTCAATTGAATTTTTTAGGTTTTTGTTTTTGGCGGATATTACAGTTTTTTATACACAAAATACAAACAAGTGATTTAAAAACAAAATTATTAGTCATAAATTAATAATTTTTCCCCCCTTTATCGTATTAATATGGTAGGCAAAGTCATAACTGTGGATGAATAGTGTTGCTTGTTGTATATTTGTTGCTATTTTGGACCATTTTTACTCAAAACACTTGCTAGTCATGGGGGAGGGGGTAGGCCAAAGGCATTGATTTGTGGGGAAAATAAATGCTGTGGACTGGGGAATTTGAATTGGTATACTATTTATGGGGCATTTTGGAGGTTAGTTTTTTGATTGGGCATTCCTTCTCAAAACCAAGTCTATAGGCGATAGTGTAGAATTTTTAGTGTTTTAAAATAATAGTAACCTGTTCAATTTGAGAAATGAATCACAGATTATTATACATTTTAAAATACATTAAATTTTACAATTTTCATGTATATTAATGGGAATTTATGGTGGCACTGGAATACAAAATGTAAATATACTGTTAAAGGGCAAGTGCAGGTTTAAAATAAGTCGTCATATATTGCTTATTTAACCTTTTTTGAGTTCGGAAAAAATATTTAAAAAAATCACAAACGTTAGATGTAACGACAATTACGGAAACAAAACATGATATGATGAGAAATCAAAATCAGGTGAAAACGAGGCTGATCACTTTTTTCAGTAGCTTGGTAGCAACTTTCTAACCAACTCATTAATATTCATGACCAGTCTGTCAATTTTGGCGAGCAGCTGATCGAGGAATCGTCCCGACGATGATCGAGCGACCAGTAGCCTCGACCATATACATACATAAAGTTAGTGAGAAGTCGTGAGTTTTTACGTACGCAGTAACAGAGAGAGGGTTTAGTCGACGTCAGTTCAATCACGGAGGAATTATTCAATTGAATTAATACCAGTTTGTTGATAGTTAGGCCTACACCTATGCCTAGGATTAACACAGTTAATATCTACCCAGCACCAGCGTCAGTACTCCCGTCCCGCTCGCAACAGGTGAGTTCTCACGTGGCCTATCCAGCTGAAGCTGATGGTAAAGTTATTACCGTAGGTTTCTACTAGACTACTACTACTTATATTAATAGGCCTAGCTAGTCTGACCATAGAGATATGGTCGGACTAGGCCGGACTGTCACAATAGGCCCTATTTAAAAAGGCCGGGTAAATGCCTAGAATATCTTTATATAGGCCCTAGACTTTTCATGCCATGGCGACATTGTCACATTGTGCAAGTGCATTTTTTTTTATTTCATAGAAAAATAGGCCTTCCTAGGTAGGCCTACTACTAAATAACTAGGCAGGCCTGGTCCTATGAAAAACTGTCTAGGCCTAAATGTTAAAACTGTGTAGTAATTATCGCCTATATACTGTGATAAAACCGAGTGAAGCTTACCTTATCCAATGGGATATCTTGCTTCGAGGCGATAATACTCCAGAAATATACGAACACAGCAGTACCCACAGCGCAGGCAATTATACTCCTGTGTAGACTTGGACACCAGATACACATAAACAATCCTGTGATAGGGTTAATGATGCTCTCAGCATAAATTCCAGTGTACGAGTGACGACAATTCCCCAAGATCTCGGCGATCCCTCCTCTGCACACCTGAGGGCAGGATATGCAAATACACAGATGCCGGGGTTAGAGGTCGTTACCGTTGATCGGTCTCTCGAACAGACGGCGGCCGTCACTACACTCCTCCCTTATTTGAAAAGAGTTGACATCATCCCGTTGATAACCAGTCGGAAAACGTATGGGCTCGCTAAATCACAGATTGTACAGGAAACCCGGTGAACGTACACTGATGTCTTCAACGGGAATAATGCAAAAAGCAGTTCTCTCGGATGTTCACTATGCTGAATCATCCGGGTCTGAAAAATATAAAGTAAATTAATTTCCAGAACAGAATATATAAACAAACATAAAATCTTCTTTATAGCATGCTGCATTTTTTAGAAAAGGTCCCGTCCGTTCTTCCATGTCAGATCCCGGATCTGACAGGGTTCACGGCCGAGCACCCCCCCCCCCAACTGCTGCCGCTGTTGCCCATAGAAGATGGGAGGAACCAACTCGATGTCCCGAGACTTGACATAAAGAGTTAAACAATTCACTTTCAAAGTTCCTCCCCTGATCATAGTGTAACCTGTCTCTTATACACATCTAGATGTGTATAAGAGACAGGAGTAAAGCCGATCAAATTGGTCAGATGTCAAGTCATGTTTCGGATGAATACCTACGGCAACTTCCAGGTGTAGATCCCTAGTGATGAAATGCACTTCCCGTGCCGTAGGGTAGGTATGTGGGTCACAGTAAACTGTAATACCCCCAACCACAGACACAGGAAGGACATCGCCCCTTGCTGGCTCCGCCCGCTCCAGGTCGCCAAGAGTGGCCCAAGTAGACACCCTCAGCCCCTGACGCAAACGGTCCAGGTGAAAATGGGCGTCATACGCCTTCGCCGCTGAGCCCTTTGAAGAATGTGGCGTCCCACGTGATTGTGGAAGCGCCCTTCTCTTGGGCTTTAACTCTTTTCTCGGCTCCTCCTGACGAACCTCTTTCCACGGGGTTGAGGGGGTTGAATAGCGTGTTGAACGGTAACCTCCCCCTTCGCTCGCTGAAAGATAGTCTGGAGGACACCCGGCTCGACGCGGACGGCAATAGCCGCCAAACATCGCCAGTGGATCAAGCATGCAGGGTGATTGGCAGGATTAACTGTAAACACCCCGGGCTCTTCCCCACCCATCTCCGGACAATTCATTTGCATAGCTCGGTAGGTGCGATGATCTATGGCAAACTTAACCCCGGACTCTGCCATCCCTCTCTCTCGGTTGAGGCGGATCATGAGTTCGTGTAAGGTGGCTCTTCACCTATACACGCTACAGCCAGTTGTCTCAAAAACGTCGAGCTGCCGTTGGGCTTGGCGTCGAGAACTGCGACCCAAAGGTTTCAGATTTTGTGGGACATGTTTGGCCATAACATGCACCCTCATATTGACAACCCTCTTAATAGTACACCCCGGCCAAACGCAAGCATTCTCCGGAGGCAGTGATGGGCGTTTTCCCGCTCCGGGTTGGGATGGTTCGGCTGAGGATGGAGTTGGCTCCACTGGATGAATGCCCGCCTCAGGCTCCGTTGACGGCGACTCTACGGCGACTCCATCTCATCAGCGGACGGCAGCTGATCTTGCTTGTCCATTTCTGCGAGAGTAAGGAAATACAATGTGGTTAGAAATGGACATGGGAAATTGAACTAATTATTAACATTACACGTTAGTGAATAGTCAACTGGACAGGGTTTCTACACTGGGCACACAAATCAATGTCCAGGGCCGATGGCGAGATGTTTACACATGAGCCATGATACCAGACATCACAATAATCACACTGAACCATAAAGGCGCCTGCCCAGGGTTTGTGACAACTGCAATACAGCGTTCCTGGGGCATCATCCGCAGTATCTGTAGGTAAAGAGGAAGGTGGTAAAACATAGTTAATCAACCATTTGGGAAGCTGCCTATCAAGGCACGGCTTCAACTTATCATGATTGAGGATCATCACTTTGTTCCTCAACTGTACCCTGAATAAACACGGAGTTATGACGTCTATTATGACTCCCGGACCCTTCCACGGAGGACAAAGTTTTTTTGAATTTGCCTTTGGGGGTGCTGTTATTGAGTATATACACCCTATCCCCACGTTGATAAGGCCGCTTCAGAACACGCAGATCGTAATTCTTCTTCATGCGCTTCTGAGTCTCCTTGAGGGTCTCCCTGGCAGTATCGTGAGCGTCCCGAATGGAACGAACCAATTCTGAGATGTAGTCCCCAACTTCTTGAGCTTCCCCCCGGCTGGCACTGGGCAAACATAAAATCAGCGGGAAGATTAATTTCCCGGCCTAGCATCAGCATGTTCGGAGTAAACCCTGTAGATCTGTTTATTGTGGCGCGTAATGCACCAGCAAGTTGTGGAAGATGGACATCCCAGTCTCTCTGTCTCTTGCCGACATAACATCTTACCGCATCCATCAACGTACGATTAAACCGCTTGACCGTTGGCAGACGGCCGGTAGCTGGTAGTACGGGTCTTGTGGATCTGTAAGACTTGATATAAAGAGTTAAACAATTCACTTTCAAAGTTCCTCCCCTGATCATAGTGTAACTGGAGGGGAACCCCAAAGCGGGAGAAGAAATCCCCCACCAGTGCTCTCGCAGTCACCTCGGCGGTTTGGGAGGGAACGGGACTGATCTCAACCCATTTCGTGAATTGATCAAGCATCATCAATATGTATATGTTGCCCTGTTCAGTTTTGGGTAGGGGGCCCAGGAAATCTATGTGCACCCGCTCTATCGGTATCCCAGCATGAAACTCGGTCATCGGATATTTACCCTTGCGAGTGGATTTCTTGCTACGATTACAGATTTCACAAGTTAACACATATCTTTCCACATCCTTACCCATACCATGCCAGCAGAACCTCTCCTTCAATCTGAATTTTGTTCTCGCTATTCCCTGGTGCCACGCTGACGGTAGGTCATGATGTAGCCGTATGGCTTCCATCTGCCACTCCCTGGGTAGTATTAAGAGGCGCCCAGTAGCGTTCTTCTGCTGTATGAACAGGATTCCCTCATCGGTTAATTGTAGACGGTCTTTGTTCAACCAAAGAAATTTGGTTGAAGCGCTGGAAATAAAGAGCGTCTCTTCTAATGGTTCGCCGTTCTTCAACCAGTCTAGGATGGGTGCAAGGTCAGGATCGTTTTTCTGGCCCTGTTTTATTTCATCCAAAGAGTAGCCCAAGCAAGAAGATTTAGCATTTGGTTGTACAGCATATACTCTGGATCCGTTATCCTGTAAGATAGAAATTGTATTATTTCCACCCTGGGTGTCCGGCCTAATTATTTCAATAGTCACCTGGCCCCCGGGATCCCATGGAATATCATCAGACCCCTTGGCTGACCTGATCGATACCACATGAGCGATAGGCACTACATCATCCACTGCTTCCCTGAAAGTAGCCCACCTCTCATGTGCTTGTCTACAATACGAACACCCCCCACAAGGTAGATCTATAAATGGGGTGGCGCCCGCCCCAGAGTCATGCATTTCCCCCAAGCGAGAGAGAGCGTCGGCGTTAGCATGCAGTTTGCCTTTTCGATGTTGGATGATCATATTGTATTGGCTGAGCTCTTCGATCCACCTAGCTAACTGTCCTTGTGGTTGCTTAAAATTGAGTAACCAAGTTAGGCTATTGTGGTTAGTCCTCACTCGGAAAGGTCGTCCCAGTAGGTGGGAAAATGTCTGGTCATGTAGACTATGGCCAGAAGTTCTTTACGAGTGGTACAATAATTTCGCTGTTCCTTAGCCAAGCGCATGCTTGCGTAAGAAATCACCTTTTCTTGACCATCCTGGACTTGGAGGAGCGAAACTTATCTGATGCGTCAACGTCTAAGATGAATTCATCTTCTCCGTTTGGTAATGCGAGTACCGGGGGTTGCGTTAATGCGGCTTTGAGTAGTTGAAAAGCTCGCTGCTGTTGCTCTCCCCAGTCGAAGTCACTGTCTTTACAGGTAAGACGATACAATGGTGCTGCAATATCAGCGAAATTGCTGATGAATTCCCTATGGTAGTTGGTTAATCCCAAGAATTGTTGCAGCTCTTTTACGTTTTTTGGAGTAGGCCATTCTTGGACGGTTTGAAAATCAGTATCGGAAACTGATAACATGTCGTCGCCCACGATACGTCCCAAAAACTCAACCTTCTTCTGAAAGAAAACACACTTTTTAGGTTTAAGCTTTAGGTTACTCTGACGAAATCTTTCAAGAACGCATGCTAAGTTATTTACATGGTCTTCGAATGTCTTACCCAATACCACAATATCATCTAGAAATGCCAGTACCGTATTCCAAGTGAGTCCCCTCAGCACTAAACCCATAGCCCTGGAGAAGGTTGCAGGACAATTGGAGAGACCAAATGGCATCTTGATGAATTCATACAGCCCATGTTTGGTAACAAAAGCTGTCTTTTTACGGTCCTGGTCGTTCATTTTGATTTGCCAGTACCCCCAGATAGCGTCTAACTTGGAGAACCAAATATTACCTGAGAGTGTATCAAGGCAATCCCTGACTAACGGTAAAGGGTAAGCATCTTTAACCGTCACGTTGTTGAGTGCACGATAGTCGATACAAAAACGTACCGACCCGTCACGTTTACGTACTAAAACTGGGGGTGATGCCCACTCAAAGACAGAAGGTTGGATGACTCCCGCTTCCAGCATCTTATTGATTTCTTTCTCCTCCTCACCAGCGAAACGTAACGGCGTTGGCCGAAGACGTTGTTTAATAGGAGGAGCATCCCCAGTATCAATTCGGTGCTCGATCTCTGCGAAGGTGCCAATATCAAACTGATGTGCGGCGAAGGCATCCTGGTACTGAACGAGTAATGCAGTGAGTGCTTGGAACTCTGAGTCTGAAAGACAAACATTTAACATTCCAATCAGATGTTCAGGTACCACAGGTGTAATCCCTTCCCCCATGGCAACTTCGTCATCATCCCCAGTGACTGAACTTATTCTTGGTGACTCGGTGTTCATCACGTCGAATTGCTCAGTCTCCATGGCCATACCTATTTTCCTACCCCTCTTCATGGTTACATAATTATCGGACATATTCACTACACAAATGCATGGTGTATCAATACAGCGGTGCAGCGTAGCTGGAATCGCTACCTTCTCGGTAGGGTCCGGTTCTATGAAGAAATCAGGCATAGGTAAGATATCATTAATTAAATGACATTTAACATGTGCAGCACAATGAGGTGGTATTACTCTACGTTTGGCAACAAATACTCGGGCTACTCTCGAGTCAGGTGTCGCCTCCCCTCTAAGAGATATGGTGCTGTCACCAATAGTTAATAGTAGCTTCCCGAAGTCAATTACAGCTTTGTTGGGATGGAGGAAATCCCCACCCAACAACATCTCATCATTTATAGGAGCTACATAGAAAAATCTATTATACTCGTTTGAACCTAAACGAAAGTTAACAGGGCCCACCTTATAGCCTGGCATGGATGTTCCCCTCCCAGCTAGGGTAAAGGATAATTTGGCTACAATAGGTGGTGCTGGTTCAAGGCTAGAGTATACCCTATCAGAGAGGATTGTGTAATCGGCTGCGGTATCTACAACTACATTAATTTTTACATTGTTGACTAGAGCAGTTGCACGCAGCGCGTTTTCGGACTTTACTCTGCTCCGGTGGTCTAGACTGATGACGATTGACGGCGACGACGACGGCGACCACCACCCGGCAAAACGA
>NW_022744965.1:0-501 GCF_011630105.1 Anneissia japonica | reverse complement strand
TCTCCTATTTTTGCACCTGCTCTTTATATGCCTACTTTATATATATTTATATATATATATATATATGGATTGTATTATTATTGAATATGTCATTTATTTTGTCAGTTATCTATTTATCCTGTTTAGAACCTAGACTGTACCACCAGATTATTATATTATTTATCTTGTATTTTACATCCTAAGATTGGGCTACTTGATACCTAGTTTTGCTTATTTCACTCTATTTTGTAACTTTGTATTATTTTTTTTATTTATCACTTATATTTCTGTGATTGGACTAACTACACAGTTTTTTTTTGTATTTCATTCATTTTGTATGGGCCAATATGTTTAGCTCTCACTTTCATTATTTACTCTCATAGACATCAACAGTGCCATGTATAAACTATTTGTTATTTTAGATATACACCCTTTATTATTATGTTAATGTGACCAGATGATCTGTCTAAGCTATTTGATTATGTCTTCACTTACACGCTGATGAATGTTGTAGGAACAACC
>NW_022744964.1:724-985 GCF_011630105.1 Anneissia japonica | reverse complement strand
TATTTAAAACGTTTACCGACGTCAAACCAACAAAGTACCGTGACGTTGCGACAATGTCTGTAATCACATCTTAATATTTATAACCTCTTACCAACGTCGGACCAACAGTTGTAACCAAACGTAATCAAACGTTTACCGACGTCGGGCCAACAAAGTACTATGACATTGCGACAAAGTCTTTAATTACATCTAATATTTACAACCTCTAACCAACGTCGGCCCAACGGTTGTAACCAACCTTCACTAATGTTTACCGACGTC
>NW_022744964.1:0-658 GCF_011630105.1 Anneissia japonica | reverse complement strand
TCCTAATATTTACAACCTCTAACCAACGTCGGGCCAACGGTTTTAACCAACATCCATTTCAAACGTTTACCTACGTCGGGCCAACAACGTACTGTGACGTTGAAGCAACGTCTGCAATCACATCTAATATTTACAACCTCTAACCAACGTCGGGCCAACGGTTTTGACCAACCTCCATTTCAAACGTTTACCGACGTCGGGCCAACAACGTACTGTGACGTTGAGACGACGTCTGCAATCACATCTAATATTTACAACCTCTA
Source organism: Anneissia japonica (assembly GCF_011630105.1). NCBI lineage: Eukaryota > Metazoa > Echinodermata > Crinoidea > Comatulida > Comatulidae > Anneissia > Anneissia japonica. The sequence continues at coordinate 395 of NW_022744964.1, read as the reverse complement.
GCCAACGTCGGGCCAACGGTAGAGTACCCAACCATCTTTTTAGTAGTTTGCCGACGTCGGGCCAGTAACAAATCGTGACGTTGTACCAACGTCGGTAGTCAGACTGAATATTTACGACGGCTTACCAACGTTGGGACGACATCGGAAAATCGACAAATATATTCATACGTTGGGCCAACGTGAAATTCTAATGTTGGTTTGACGTTACTTCTCCGACCAAATTTTGCAACCAAACACCAACGTCGTACCAACGTCAGATATCCGACCCCGACGCTTACCGACGCTTGCCAACGTTTACCAACGTTGGGCCAACGTCGCTTTGCTAGCTGGGAAGGCTGTAATAGATATGGCCTATGTGAAGCAGGAAATAGAGCATAAATAGGCATATATATTAC
>NW_022744963.1:543-831 GCF_011630105.1 Anneissia japonica | reverse complement strand
TTTCTGAATTATAGCCCTTAGTGGTGGTAACCTAGGGTGATAGGTGGTAACCTAGGGTGATAGGTGGTAACCTAGGGTGATAGGTAGTGACCAGTGGCACTCTGGTCGATCGTTGACGTGGTTTGTACGTCAGCGTTTGAGCACGAGGTATGTCTTTGCTTTTTTTTTTTATAGCATTTTCAATGGGTCCTCGATGATAATTTCTATTCCGGAGATGTCCGGATAGTTCTTTTGTTCGATTCTGAAAATCTAAATCCGAAGAACAAATGCGTGTCATGCGCAATGCTT
>NW_022744963.1:214-480 GCF_011630105.1 Anneissia japonica | reverse complement strand
CACATCTAGATGTGTATAAGAGATCAGTTTTAAGTGCACCATTTTCCATGGTCACTGTGATGTCCAAAAAATCTACACTGCTTGTGGATTTGTTAGCAGTGAATTTGATTGTGGGATGAGCCGAATTAATGTTCAATAGGAACGTAGCCAAACTATCTTCACCATGGGTCCAGATCATGAAGATATCATCAATGTAACGAAACCAAACATCTGGTTTCTTGGGCTGTAGGGACAGGAAATTGGCCTCAAATTGTCCCATAAATAAG
>NW_022744963.1:0-206 GCF_011630105.1 Anneissia japonica | reverse complement strand
TCCCATAAATAAGTTAGCAAAAGATGGATCCATTTTGGTGCCCATCGCTGTGCCATGAATTTGAAGGTAATGACCGTCGCTGAAAACAAAGTTATTATTGGTCAGAATCAGCATGATAAGTTCACGGAGATGTGATTTAGATGGGGTTTTGCCTCGAATTTGCTTGTAATTTGAAATGCACGCATTAACACCTTCTTCATGAGCGA
>NW_022744962.1:225-920 GCF_011630105.1 Anneissia japonica | reverse complement strand
AGTTGCGGATCACCAACTAGATTTGAACTCGTCACTGAGGACGAGTTAGGTGATCCGCCGTACTTAAACACTCACGAAGCACGCACGGTTCTGATTGAAAAGTATTATAAAACATGCTCTATTTAAAGAGTAATTTTGAGCATTTGAAAGGAATTTTAAAGGAAAAGAGTAATTTTGAGCATTTTAAGGACTTACGAATGTGTACACATACGTCTTAACGTCCGTGCACTCGGTAGTATTAATACAGTGTCAGAAACCCAACTATGTAACCGAAACGTAATTTCCAGCTTCAGTACGTGCTGTGGACGTGGAAATGAGCGTACGGCGCGTAAATTTTGGAAAGTTTTGGAATATTCAAAATTACCTGAAACGTGCTTTAAATTATCTGAAAAGTGATATTAACAATTTTAAAATTTTAACGCACAAGTACGAATAGCTTATACGACGCGTACCTGACAAAGGTAATGGCACATGAATTGAAACCTTGCCAAGTTTAATTTAAAATTTTTCTGTTGGTTGGTAATGCCACACGAATTTTGCCTTTATAGTAAACGAACTATCGGTCTGATAGTGTCGAAATACCGTCTGCCGCCCTCTATTTTCAATGTGTTTACAGCTTTCAAGAAAGAAAGATGAGAAGGCTCCAAAAAAGCCATCTTTTTGACTATGATGACGTCACCAAAATAAAAAATAAA
>NW_022744962.1:0-195 GCF_011630105.1 Anneissia japonica | reverse complement strand
ACATACTCACAGGTGGGAGACAATCAATCAAGATAAGCGAGTACGTTCAAACGAGTATAAAAAGTAATAACGTCATAAATAAAATTAAATTTTTTCGTAATTCAAATGGCAATATGATGACGTCAAACTGTCCGATCAGCCATTATGATCTATAAAATCGTATCTACAACTCATGTGCTTTCAGAATATGTAATA
>NW_022744961.1:0-729 GCF_011630105.1 Anneissia japonica | reverse complement strand
ACATTAAAGTAAAAGAAAATAAAAATTTAAAAAAAACATCACACCTTTTTCTCCATGCTCTTTTAGCTAAGGATTTGCAAAATTTTTCGATAAAGATTTTAATTTTTTGATGAAATAAGTTATTGTCAAAAAATTAAAATCTTGATCGACAAATTTTGCAAATCCTTATCTATTCCCTTACTGATATGCTATGTAGCTTTCAAAAGTTTAATTTGTTGCAAACACCCTTAACATAGAATGCATTCAGCAAACTGCATTGTTGCCTGTATCATCTCAGTAATGCTGGCTTATTATAATTACAGTCGATGAGTTTAGCTGTTATCTATAGTAGGAAACCTAAAATCTTTACGAGTAGAATTTGAACAAAGACTAGTAAACCATGAATATGAATATGACTAGTTTTAGCTAACTTTGAAAGATATCAGAACAGAGTTTATGTTGTCATCAATTAAATTCTGACTCGGTTTTATTACGTGGTGACAACTGATAATGATAATAATGATGTTAAGCAATCTACAGTGAGATGATATATGCGATCATATTCAAGTTTAATATTGTTAAGTGAATTGCACGAGAAGTTTAAACAATAGATATAAATTGTTATCTATTTCATTGAAACGACAATGTATTTGTCAATTCAAAACAATCATACATTTGTGTCTTGTTATTTTTTATGGTTATTTGTGGCTATTTTTTCAATAAATTGTTTTACATTTAAACTTTAAATGT
>NW_022744960.1:0-2051 GCF_011630105.1 Anneissia japonica | reverse complement strand
TTTATTATTGTTAATTATAAATGATTATTTTATGTTTTAATTAGGATTTAGTACTATACTGGTATTTAAATTAGTATATACTGAACTTCAAGTGAATGCCTTTATTAGTATGGATAGTTTTATTGAAATGTTGTGTGATAATAGATGAACCATCTAACTATTTGTCATGATATATGTTGATATGTTCGATCATTAAATAACCTTCCACTGTATTGCCAACAAGTTGTCTACATTGTATTATTTTCAGAACACTATACCTAGATTCATCGTAACTGGGGTAACATGTGTTTACCGATGTATATAAATTCATTTCGATCAATATTTTATATAAAATAAGTAATGTGTGAAAATAATAAATGGTGTTAAATTAATTATTTGTAAAGTAATGTATTCTTGGTATAAAATCGATTGTCATGAAATTTATAATCGGTATGATTTTCATAATCTGTAGATTACACTCGTCATGTGATCAATAACAATATATATTCAATTATTGGTTTTATGCGTTATTTATTGAGAACAGATTATTAAAGATTATTAGAGGATTGCCACTTAAAACGCTTCAAGACTTTTCAAACCATTGAATGCACCTTTATTCAGATCAGTTAATTTGTTACCGCTCAAATTCCTTAAAAAATATATTAGAATAAACAATTCTATTAGGCCTGTCACGCCAAAATTGGTCCGGGCTAAATTTGGTCAGGGGGACCGATTTTATCCGCTAAAATTTGTCCGAGGGACTGATTTTGGCCGGCCAAAATCAGTCCTCCTTGGATAATATTGGTCTGGCCTGGACAAATTTTGGCTTAGCCTAAATCGATCCGCCTACATCTGCTATAGTGCTACACTATACGAGTTCGTACACAACCAATTACAGCACAGTGAGTGCTTACTTATCGGTCCGCATAGATTTTGAGGGGAAAAGATTTTGGTGGGAAATTAGAAATTGAACGACCAATGAAAATTATGTTGATGGGTTAAGTCCAATCTTGAGCCTATTTTGCATACATCGCCGTATATAAGGCTACAGCAGCTGTATGCCAAGGAATTCATTTGATAGCAGAGGCTAGGTTTGGTTAGTACAGTACGGCTATGTTCTCACACGGCAGCTAACGGCTAGCAGGATCTGGATCCTGCTAACCTTTAGCTGCCGTGCGTCCATGAGAAAATCCCGATCCGGATACCAACAATAATGATCGAATCAATGGCCAATAAGAAACTAGAAATTGTAACCGCGTACGTGTGATTGGTTGATGATAGAAACGCCCTCAACTTGTTAACCGATAGCGCCTGCTAACCGTTAGCGTATCCGGATACCGCTAATGGTTAGCGCTAACCGATCGGGCGTTCTCACGCAGGTGCTAATGGTTAGCGCTAACAGTTAGCTCCCGATCCGGATACTAGGGGTCTCGTGAGAACCAGGCTTAAAAGAAGTAAAAGAAAGATTGTACGTTTTTTTTTTTAGTTTCAGGGTGATGTACACCTTTCAAGGAAGATATAATTATTTGACATTTTAGTAAGTCGACATCCATTAATTAAAGCTGCTGAAAATAAGGAAAAAATCATTATCCAACAGCAGGGAATATCGTTGTATAGTATACAGTGTATTATTATTCAACACACATTCACCCCACCCCCCTCTTTCTACCAAATAAAACAGGCACGGTTTAGAAGGGGGTATGGTGGTTTATTCTTGTCCTTGATTTAAAAAAGAAATAAAAATAAGAGAAAAAGAAATAATTGCTCGCCTAATTATAATCAGAGGTTATTTTCGGTCGTCCAGAGAGTACAGGAAAACACTGCTGTGGAAAACATTAACTGTATATATGGACATACTGTATATATATGTAGCTCTCTATACAATAATAATAATAATTTCCACCCAGGTTCTTTCAGATACAAAATGAAACAGCAAGCAACAGATTATATGGAATCCAATACACTATTTATTAAAATTACTGCTCACTCGTAAAACTCAACACTACTCTGCCAGCACACATACCCAGGTTACTCACTCCAACCACAAAACCTATATACTGTATATATACTGT
>NW_022744959.1:0-700 GCF_011630105.1 Anneissia japonica | reverse complement strand
ACACACAATTAAGCCTGGATCAGTATAGAAAACAACAATAAAGCGCAAAATCGTATGGCCGGATGGCGATTTTTTTTTCCGTACGAAACATTTGCATGAAACTTCACTCGGGCCATCTCGGATTGACTCGAGTGAGTACGATACGAGAAACAAGAGCAGACACTTCGCAATGTCGTGACGCTCGAGTTTTACTATTATTGCTCTTTCTATGTTTACCTACGTTAGGCCTATGAAATTTCACGGACTTATGTGATGTACGTCACTGTGTAACTAACTGTGACCTTCTTTGATGTTATTATTATCTACAACAACAACAGCTCCTCCTGTTATAAAGTGTAGATAGGTACAGTTATACCAAAGGCTAGAGAGAAAGAGGATAAACTATAGGCCTAACTACAGGCTGAGGTCTTACCTAGGCCCCTCCTTAAACTAGGCCTAGGGTCATAGCTGACACCAACATACTGACATTGACTGANATTCACGCTTCACATACTGACATGGACTGAAATTTTGGGGGGGAAAATGGGACAAAATTGAAGCATGAAATGAAAAATAGAGCGCATAAGAGAAATATTATTAAATAAATAATATACCATTCCGGCGTTATTGAACTTGTCCAAACTATCATTTTAATGTAATAATAATAATAATAATAATAATAATAATTTCAGTATTAATTACCTTTGGCTTAAGCCTTGTA
>NW_022744958.1:0-1138 GCF_011630105.1 Anneissia japonica | reverse complement strand
TAAAAACCGTATAGTAAAACTTCACAGAAAACAATTACTTTCCAAACTTAATCAAATGTAATTTTAAGAATATCATCCAGATATTATATCATATTTTGTGAAATAACATACGTCACATTTTTCACAGACGTGACATAATAATGTTGTCACAGACGTGACATCAATAAACACATATTTTACTATCAGCACTACCAAATGAGCATTTTTGTAATTCTTATATATTAAAATCATGGTTCAGTTCAGTTTCTCTTATGTTGTAAACAATGGCTTCAATTTTTATCAAGATAACCTTACTTTAACATAATTAAACCATAAAAATTATTTAGAACATTGAAGTCATTAACATTGGTCATTTTTCTTCCAAGCGCCATCTGACTATTCTGAAGTTTTAAATACTTATAGTGATCTTGATGTCATTAGGTCAAGTTAAATTTATTATATAGACAAGTAACTATACTGTAGATGGTACATCTATGATTGGAATTCATGGGACTACTCATGTTGATACAATTGATATAAAAAAAACAAAAACAGTATAAATCAATATTTGTTTAACGATGACTGTAATTATTGTGCCAATAACTTTTGTGTAACTGGTAATTCTCTTTATTTTGATATATATTCTGAATATATGCTCAAATAATCCATGGAATACCAATTTTCAAGAATATAGCATTCATCATTCTAAAGTTATAAGCTTCTAAAATTAGTACATACTCAAATTTATGTTTGTATACTATAGACACGCCCACTTTTGTTGGCGTCCCTATCTTGGGAACGAATAAAGACATTGGTATAATTTTGACTGTGTGTTCGTTTTAACCACAATAGATTGTTCTGAGATTCTTGTTATTAGATTTTGTAATTTTTTTGGGGGAACTTTTAACCATGTAGCAGTGTAACTATCACGTCTGTTACACACATGTCACGTCTGTTACAGTTAATAAAATTGTAATTAAATTAACAATGATAAAAAAGATTATTAAAAATGTAGAATTGATCTATTTTATTATAAATAAGCTAATATTTAAAATTTATATAAATAAATAAAAAATATAAAAAAAAACGTGTATGTCGGTAGGAAATTTTTGTTTTACCTTTTTTTCTTACCGATAATGTGTTAGTGCATAAAAAAAGA
>NW_022744957.1:0-723 GCF_011630105.1 Anneissia japonica | reverse complement strand
TAGGGAGAGAGCATGGAAGGAGCATAGGCCTGATTGTTTAATTAATTGATTGAAACATAATTAAATGAAATGTAATGTACATTTCAACAATGGCTTCTGCCTCGAAAAGACCAAGACAGTGTATTTCCATTGATACGAAACTGAGCGTAATAAAAGCCTATGAGAACCACGAGTCCACGTCAGCGATTGGAAAACGTTTTGGACTTTCGAAGTCTACGGTAGCGACCATATGGAAAAACAGAGAGAAAATACAAAGACACATTTCAACAAACGAAAACCCTACTAAAGCAAGAAAGATCTTCGTATGTGAAAAAATGAATCTTCGATAAAGTAGACGCGGCCATGTACACGTGGATGGAGCAGTAGAGGGCTAAGGGAGTGTCTGTTAAGGGACCGTTGTTAAGAGAGAAGGATTTTATTCTTTGCCGGACAATTTTACCCTGGCCAAAACTTTCTGGGTAGCGGTGGATGGTTAGATAAGTTCAAAGCGCTACATGGAATTCGATGGACGACACTACAAGGGGAATCACTATCAGCCGATAGACGCGGCCATGTACACGTGGATGGAGCAGCAGAGGGCTAGGGGAGTGTCTGTTCAGGGACCGTTGTTAAGAGAGAAGGATTTTGTTCTTTGCCGGACAATTTTACCCTGGCCAATACTTTCTGGCTAGCGGTGGATGATTAGATAAGTTCAAAGCGCGACAGGGAATTCGATAAACGACA
>NW_022744956.1:0-1052 GCF_011630105.1 Anneissia japonica | reverse complement strand
TCTGGTGGTGTACTACTACCTACTAGGCTATACTATACTATAGCCGCTATAGGCCTAGCGTAGCCTACTGTTTACTCTAGCTTTTTTAGGTTAGGCCTTTCTGGCTAGGCAATCCCTTGTGATCATCATAAAACTTTTCCCTCATCCACTAGACAATGCACTAACCGGATCTCGGAATTCCACATGATCTTGAGCAAATAAAAACATATATTCTCTCATTATTGAAGGAGTCTTTCCCATCAACTTCAAAACACTTGTGGCACTGCGCGCAGCCATGTTTAATTTGTTGTTCTCTACAGTCCAGTCGCTATTACCGTACTAGTGTCTAAATCCAGACCTTTCTACATGTAATTGATCATTCAAACAAAAATATGCGAGTTATAAACGTCATATAAGTTTTAATAATACCAATGATTTACATTGATTTTAATATGAGACACTTAATTTAATATTTTCATGTTTTTATATTTATATAACAGTACTTTAAAAATCACTTCTACACAGTCTTTATCTGAAATTGTGGAAACTGTTATGTAGGGTTGTTTATTAATTATCAAATTATATGTTTTTCTAGAAAAAAAAGTTTTTTTAATGTTTTATATGCTTAGGTAGGTTACTGTAATTGTAGTGACAAATTTTTGTGTTTTGATTTTAGTGCAATGCAGGTGACAAATCCTTTTACAGCGTTGGTTTGATCCTTACTGACCATTTCTCTTTTTGTGTTTTTGAGTGTAGGTCTAAATGCGACCACATTGGTGAAACGGAGTCAATTTGTTTTTCTACCTTCTGGGAATATAGCGGAAAATGGTTTATTATTCTTGAACATTAATTTTTTGTATTGTTTTATTGTTATATGCAGTAATGTATGCAGCACTGGATGGTATATGCTGGTGTCTATAGGTCTTCATGGTGTTGTTGTATAGCCATACGAATTTGTATTTATAATTGTGATATCGTTTTCTTATTCCCATTTTTAAGCTTTTTTTTGGCAAAATTCTAATTTTAATATTCATTTAAATTTACTTCTGTATCGTTCAAATAGTACACTAAAA
>NW_022744955.1:0-743 GCF_011630105.1 Anneissia japonica | reverse complement strand
AGTACCTGGTCTTAAGAACGGGCCTGAAGTAAGTGCCTAGGCTTTAGCTTTTATATCAATCTCTATGGTCTAATTTTATGATAATCGCCTTGACAGCTATAGGTTGCAAATTCGAATCCCACTAGAGACACTTCTTCTTTTATACAACTGCAAAAGGAACTTTTCGTATAAAGGCTGTGTTTCCAATTCGAGCACTGTTATTATTATTTATCTATTTGGTTACATATACACACACATATAAGTACATACAACTGTATCGTTAGTTAATAATATACGTGACAGTCTGTGATGTGATTTCAATATTGAAAGTTTGGTGCCAATGAGGACGAGTTAGCGCAGCGGAAAGGGATTTCTTGTGGTCTTGAGTAAGCACTTATTATCTCGTCTTTTGGATAGGACGTGAAGCCGTTTTTGCGACATTTGGATGGCTTTCTTTTCGAGATGGCTTCTTTTCGAGATGGGCTTATTTTCGAGGCTGCTTCTGCAAAGCAAAGAGGGGCTTCTATTTAAAATGAATGCTATACATTTTGGGAATTACTACTACAAAACTATAAATAGGGCCACTGTAACCTCAGTCTGTATAATAGAGTGTATTAACCGGCATTAAATCACCTAAACTACTGTATAAAACAAGCGTGTTTTTAATTTATTTTCTTTATTTAAAATGCATACAGTGTGTACTGTCCTCGAAAAGAAGCCCATGTTTCTTATCGAGACTGCCGTATTTTGCAAACTAAAGAGAG
>NW_022744954.1:0-2013 GCF_011630105.1 Anneissia japonica | reverse complement strand
CATAGAATAATGTATAAATACATTTTAATGAAATAACTTGATGCAAAGCAATGGATTGTAATATATAAAGTATGTCCGTTATATATACTTATTAAATTTTTGTAAGAGTAGAACATGAAAATGCAAAGGAATTGCATTATAAAAGTCATGAGATTATTAAACTATAATTTGTTCTGATCTGTGTCTAATTGATAGTTTGATATTTGAACTAAATTGAAATTTTTTAAATGAGCAAATTTTGCCCCAGATTTGTATAACCAAATTCCGGCCAGCGGGCCACAGTGCGGCTTTCTTTGGCTAGAAAACCCTCTGTTTTTTTACAGCCCGACACCTATAATCTGTAAAAATCATACATGATATGGTAGCCTATGATATGATAGATTAATTTCTGATCCTCCTCAACCAAGTCCCAACTCTACATAATTTAAATCAAAACGTTCATAACGTGTAATGTCTTCGACATCGCGTTGTCGTCGTATTACATCTCGAAGTAATTTAATGTAAATTTTGAACAGTAAATAATAAGTTTGTTTAATGTTGCGAGACCGTATTCTGACGTTGAGTCACAGGTTAATGTCACTCATTGCATCACAAATCACTAGGTAAACTTAGCAGTAAACACCATCATATTAACATAATGCCAAATTTCAATACCGTTTATAGATTACAAATGAAAATTAATTTGTTGATTTATCAGAACCGGTTCATTAAATAAAGTAAAATTTAAAAGCCATAATCAATATTATTAAATTTTTTATGATTCTGAATTTTCATGATCATATTCGTCATAAATATGCCTATTAATTATCATCTTTATTTGTGAAGTTGTATCTCCACAGTTAAGCTACTATCATGTGCTTTTATAAATTGTAAAATGTTGAATAAGTTCTTGAGCTTATGCACTTCACTATGCTGCGAAGTAATAGCTTACTATATCCCCCTATATCCCCGGGTGCTATATAATAGGAGTAACTAGGCTTCGGGCAATCAGCGTCATTGGATATGGTCTAATAAGCAATTATAGTCAGGTTTTGAGTACACCATAGGAAATAGATTTCCTGAGATTTCCAGGGTTTAAGGCATGTATGGGAATATTTCGACCTATCATTTGGTCGTTATCAAGGTAAATAGGAGGTAGGTACCTTGATAAAGACCTAAGGATAGGTCGAAATATTGGTTTATTATGTTGTTTTCATGTTTGGTTTTGCTTGTGTTCTATACTAGTATCGGTTTTGTAATGTTTAATAATTATATTAAAACAAATATATAAATTATGAATGTTAATATTTTAGAACAAATAAATAATCTTAAATTATTATTTAAAAAATCATATGATCTAAGCACACTGGGACAGTTTTGCAATTTGTAAAGAATCAGTTATCATAACTAAGGAGAATCTGAAGAAAAAAAATAATAAATAATTATAATAATAATCAAAATAGTAATAATAATAGTAAATAATAACGCCATTATTTTATAGCGCATTCCTAAGAAGAAAAAAACATCAATGCGCTTTACAACAAATATGATTATTTCATGCCATAATGAAGTAACGCTTGTTTTATCACAACAATTAACATCTGAATTTGATCACCATATAGTGTATTATCCTATCAATCACTTTCACTTTACGAAACTTAATCTTTTTGAAAATACATAGTAAAACAAGTACGCTTGATGAGATCATCAAAAGGGTAGATAAATAACGATTTCATGTCCACTTATTTTCAGCGTGACAGATTGTAATGAATAAAACATAGATCTAAACAGTTGTTATTATTCATTATGATAATCCGGGCATCTTATGTTTCTTTACACACAGTAATCTGTCATTGATTTTGCTTTGAAAGTTGAAAGGGAGCATGACGCAGCTAAATAAGCGTATTACAAGATCATATATTATTTTATTAGGCACGAATATTTCGTCCTGATCCCAAGACCTTCTCAAGGAGCTGTAATATGTCAACCGTGTACGATGTGATTGTATCAATTTCTATATTCATATTCGTATGA
>NW_022744953.1:11797-16126 GCF_011630105.1 Anneissia japonica | reverse complement strand
CATACATACACACACACACACCCACAAGCTTGTGTAATAAACAATTCCACCATAAACTACTTGTAGTGTTTTTATTTTATGGGTCTACTAGACTAACATTTAGTCTAGTAGTATTTACTTCTATACTCAATAGAAAACCAAAATTTAATTCACGAAAGTGGAAGCGTTTTGGCACAGCAGTTTCCCAACCTCAAGGTTGGGGTTTCAATCCCTTGCTGTGCATTCGATAGGATTTGAACCCAGGAGATTGGAAGGCAAGCAATACAGCCACCAAGCTACATTTCCACTCCCACTACCTGCAAGCCAATTCTTCATGTCATCAAATAATTCACTCAACATTACCTGGGATAATGCTTCTTGTTCTATTCTTGATATTCTCTCCTCATAATTGGCTTTCTGAGACTGATTGATGATTTATGGAATGCATGTACTGAAAAAAAGATTAGATATATTTCAAGCTTATGTTTCCAAATAGCAAAAACATGTGGCTGAAAATGCAATGATGTGTTTATTGCAAGTTTACAAGGATTTCACCCCCTGTAAATTTAAGATCCTCCTCAACTAGTGAATTCAGCCTTCCTGCCAGAAAATTTTTCATGTAACCTGCCAACACTCTGTCCTATGATACATATTTGGGGCTTTCCCCTGTACCTACTTTTTGTGGAAAAACACTTGTCTCTTCACCCAGAAATATAAATGGGAGAATGAATTAAATTGGAAGTGCTGTACTTGCATAAACAGGAATAGTCCACAGGAAGTGGTGGAGGATCGTACATTGTGTATGATTGATACTGTATCCAAAAAACAAGCAAAAAAGCACTTTGCATTTTGATATCTAGGCACGTAGTTTGGTATTTGGTTAATGCAGGTGGAATTTCCGAAAGATAGGGTGAGACCACCAGGACCTGTAAATTATTTTTCAAGTGCACCCTCTAATTCAAGACCCCTCTAATTTCTCTAATTCAAATCCACTTTTCCGAAGACCCAAATAACAATCTTCAACCTTTTAACAGAAAAGCTAGCCCTTTAATTGAAGAACAACCCAGAGACCACCCCAAATTTTTAGGTCCCAAGGGTGGTCTCAAATTGGAGGGCAAACTGTATTTCATATTTTATTTCAAATTTTATTTCAATATCTCACATTGACTCTTGCCATGGTGAACTGTGCAGCAAAGGTCTGGATAATGAACATATGGATTAAACCTATTTACTGTATGTGACACTTAATATCCTAATTTACCAAGTCACAAAAAGAGGTGGGAAGTAAATGGGGATGTTCAAAAAAATATAATTGCATCACCTTGAACACCTCAATATTTTGATAGGATGAAAATAAGACAGTGCGGATCAAAAAAACTGAATTATAAGGTTGTCAAAATGACCAAATTATAATTAGGTGATTTTGATATGTTTGAAGTTAAAAAAAATTATTTTTGATGTCATAATTACATTTACTATACTGTCTTACATTTTCAATTAGTCAAAAATACAAAAAACATATGTGAACATACAGTAATTTTTCTGTTTGCCTTCTTGCATAAATATTTATTTAAAAAAATGAATTTTTATTTATGACGTCATTATTTTTATACTTATTTGAACGTATCTCGCTTACTCTTGATCGATCGTCTCCCACCTGTGAGTATGTTATAGCTGAGAATTTCCTTTCACAAAATATTAGCATGTTTTTTACTATGTATTATCAATTGTCTACTGGAGGTCAGTGCCAATGGGTATCAACACGGCAGCAAAATAAATATAGATCTGTTACTTTTTACTTGTATAGCACCTTTCTTTTTAGTTACGAAGCACTTAAGCTACTCTCCACAATAAGTCAAAAACATCCCCCCCCCAAGTAAAGCTTGCATAGAACCAAACCCAAGCAAAGTGTGCTAACTTAACTAATGCAATAAAGCAGTAGAAAAATAAGAAAACAAACAAAACGTTTTTAGATGGGCTTTGAACTGCCTAAAGCGAATCACATGATCTGAGAGAATTAGGCAGACCATTCCAAAGACAGGCAGCAATTAAAGGGAATGAATTGTCACCAATACGATGGTAGACCGGTCCAACAAGTTGGATGGTGTTGGAAGATCTTGTTAAGCGCACATGGTACATATAACATATGTAACTAATTGGAAGTATACAAAGGGTAGATGCCAGAAAGTGATTTGAAAACAAAGAGGGAAAGTTTAAATTTAATTCTTTCCTGTACAGGCCACCAATGAAGATCATGAATAAGGGGAGATGTATGAGTACTTGACTTAAAAGAAAAATTAGTCTAGCAGCAGAATTTTGAAGATTCTGTAGGGTGTAAATCTCTTTTTAACAGGCCACTGTACAGTGAATTGCAGTAGTCCAGTCTTGAAAGCACCAGTGCCCTCTCAGCAGCATGACAGGTATGAACTTCCCGATTCTCCATAAGTTTCTTATATGCCTACTAGCATTTGACACTTGTAGGCTAAGAAGTCAATAGTCACTTCAAGAGTGTGGACACTTCAGGAAGGATGAATAATGGTGTCCCCTTTAGCGTGATCTAAGGAAAGATGACTCTTAGAAACACAAACCAAAAACTCAGTCTTCTTTTCATTCAGCTTCAGTTTGTTGCCTAACAACCACTGCTAAATATCAGCAACACAGAGGGATAAGGTCTGCAAATTGGAGACAGTGCTGCTACGATTGCTGGGGTCAAAAGTTACACAGAGTTGAAGAAAAAACTGGAATTGAATGACATAATGCCTGATAATATCTCTGAATGGACAAATGTAGAGACTGAATAAACATGGGCCAATAACTGAACCTTGGGGCACTCCATAGGCTAGGGGATGTGGAAGAAAGCTCATTTCAACAGATCTCCCAGAAATTGGGATGGCTTCCATCTTGGGACCCCCTGCCCAACTAGAGTACACAAGATACGCACAATACTTACTTTCTTGTGCTTTTCACTCTCAGCTTCCCTTGATGATTCAAGAGTTGACACTTTATCTTTCAAACTTTTCTGATTTGAACGTAAACCATTGTTCATCTGCAATAAATAAACCCAAAACACACTGATGAACTATGATAAGATATTAAGTAATTTAAAATAAAAATAAGGCATCATAAAATAATATACTGAGTGTTTCCATGGGAAAATACAGTATTATACTTTATATTACAATACATAATTTTACCATGCTGTTTACCATCTATAATCGATTTGATTTCACATTGTATACTGCATACATAGATTCAAGGCATCTGATTGTTTAAAATGCGAGTAACTATCACTCCTATGACGTAGGTCGGATGATCGTTCATAAATTCCCAGGGAAAAAATACTATCACATTAAATGATAATACTTTTTCCCCATCGTGATGTATCTCTAGGCCTCGCATATAACGTTGCTGTGTAATTTGACGTGCACGGATGGTAAAGAGGACTGTAACCTCCACGACAACAGAGATTGGCACGTTTGAAGTGGGCCTAAGACTATTTGATGGGTACTCTTTTCATTACTTTTTAGGCCTTGTGGAATATATATATGTATTGACTGCTCTAGATTCAGGCAGTAAATTATCTAATTTCATTAAAAAAAAAACCAGGATGTCACTTGATGGTGGTTCTGTTTGGCTATTATACAGTACCAGAATTCATCAATTTTACCTCTTTTTCCTCACTGAGTTCCTTCTGTAATTTGCAATTCTTCTTTTCTAATGTTGATTTTTCTTTCAGTAAATTCTGTACTTGGTTTTTATGCTGCTCACATTCCTCTACTTTCTGCTCGTGTCTTGATTCTGACTCTAACCTCTGAAAAAAAAAAATTAAATTATTTCATCAACTACATTGTTTCTTGAAGACATAAACAAAATCTTGACACACGTTTTTAACCAGAATAATAACCTTTAGAGATCTGTATTTCTTCCCTTAGTCTACCCATTTTTGTAGTTGTACATACATATACACACACAAATAAACATATATATATATATATATATATATATCCCCCTCATATTCGAATTCCATCCTTCCAACAAGACTGTCACCAAAACTATCAAAGACGACTTCTCGCACCTCCAACTCGACAAATCCATACAACACTTACTTAATACACCACCTATTCTTGCCCACCTCCAGCCACCTAATTTGAAATCCCTTCTCACTTTCTCACCCATCACTACTAAACCTCCTTCATATGGCAATATGAAATGTAATAAGCCCCGCTGTCAAATATGCACACATATTATAACTAACAGCACAATCACACTCCCAGTCACTAACCACAAAATTCACCCCCCTCAACTCACATGTGACTCTACCAACGTGATTTACATCATAATGTGTAATGC
>NW_022744953.1:0-11737 GCF_011630105.1 Anneissia japonica | reverse complement strand
TCCGCACCCATAAGAACCTTCCCATAGCCACACATTTCAATTCTCCTAACCATAACATTAGTGATTTGAGATGCACACTCATAGCCAACAACTTTAAATCTCTTAACGATCGCCGCATTTCCGAACTCATACTTAAAACACAAAACCCACACCATAGGCCTTAATAGAGATATAGACTTTCTCAGTGATTACAACTTCCCATACAATTGATTCTCACCATCTCTTTATTCTGTTCTATATCGATAGCTAATATGTGCTTTCCTTATTTACACCTCTTTATTATTATTATTTTTATTTTTATTTTTATATTTTTACATGTATATTATTTAAATGTATATATTATCTTTATCTGTACATTATATAGCCTATTTATAAGCCTATAGGTTTATTTAGGTTTGTTTTTGTTTTATTCATATATTCCATCTTTTACTCTTTAAGACTTCATAATCATTTACTTATTGTGTAGTTAAGTCTGCTTCCCACCATATTGTTCTACTATGTACGCTTAATTAAGAATTGTTTAATCTATAACACCACTATCTCTATACTTGACCGCTTTGTTCTCTGTCGGATCTCTCTTTATATATTACCGCATAAACTATTAGATAATTGGCCTATAATCCGTCTACACCTCTATTGTATTGTTTATATTGTACAGTATAGAACTTGTAACAGCCAACTTGTACATTCAGTAAAGCTGATGAAGGCCAGAGGACTGGCCGAAAATTTCTTTCGAAAATAAATGAAGTGTTCTACAGTATACATGCCTTGTTGTCATAATTTTTTTTTAACGACTTATATATATATATATACATACATACATACATAATAATCATCAAAGACAGGTATACATACATACATACATACATACATACACACACACACACACACCCACCCACCCACATACAAAAGCTTGTGTAATAAACAATTCCACCATAAACTGCTTGTAGTGTTTTTATTTTATGGGTCTACTAGACTAACACTACTCTATTTACTTCTATATTCAATTGAAAAACAAAATTTAATTCACGAAAGTGGAAGCGTTTTGGCGCAGCAGTTTCCCAGCCTCAAGTTTGGGGTTTCAATCCCTCGCTGTGTATTCAATAGCCACCAAGCTACTTCTCCACTCCCACCACCTGCAAGCCGATTCTTCATTGTTCAATGTCATCAAATAATTCACTCAACATTACCTGGGATAATGCTTCTTGTTCTATTCTTGATATTCTCTCCTCATAATTGGCTTTCTGAGACTCATATTGATGATTTATGGAATGCATGAACTGAAAAAAAGATTAGATATATTTCAAGCTTATGTTTCCAAATAGCAAAAAACATGTGGCTGAAAATGCAATGATGGCTTTACTGCAAGTTTCAAAAGGATTTCAACCCCTGTAAATTTAAGATTTCAACCCCCGTAAATTTAAGACCCTCCTCAACCACTGAATTCAGCCTTCCTACCAGAAAATTTTTCATGTAACCGCATGTCCTATGATACATATTTGGGGCTTTTCCCTGTACCTGCTTTTTGTGGAAAAACACTCTTTTCTTCACCCAGAAATATAAATGGGAGAATGAATGAAATTGGAAGTGCTGTGTATGCAGTAAACAGGAATAATCCACAGGAAGCGGAGGAGGATCACACATTGTGTATGATTGATACTGTATCCAAAAAACAAGTAAAAAAGCACTTTGCATTTTGACATCTAGGCACGTAGTTCAGTCTTTGGTTGATGCAGGTGGAATTTCTGAAAGATAGGGTGAGACCGCCAGGACCTGTAAATTATTTTTCAAGTGCACCCTCTAATTCAAGACCCATCTAATTTCTCTAATTCGAGTCCACTTTTTCAAAGAACCAAAATTAAAATCTTCAACCTTTTAACACAAAAGCTAGCCCTCTAATTAGAGACCAAACCAGAGACCACCCCAAATGTTTAGGTCCCAAGGGTGGTCTCGAATTGGAAGGCAAACTGTATTTCATTTTTTATTGCAATATCTCACATTGACTCTTGCCATGGTGAACTGTGCAGCAAAGGTCTGGATAATGAACAGATGAATTAAACCTATTTATGTGACACTTAATATCCTAATTTACCAAGTCACAAAAAGAGGTGGGCAGTAAATGGGAATGTTCAAAAAAATATTATTGCATCACCTTGAACACCTCAAAATTTTGATAGGATGAAAATAAGACAGTGCGGATCAAAAAAACTGAATTATAAGGTTGTCAAAATGACCAAACTATAATTAGGTGATTTTGATATGTTTGAAGTTAAAAAAATGATTTTTGATGTCATAATTACATTTACTATACTGTCTTACATTTTCAATTAGTCAAAAATAAAAAACATATGTGAACATACAGTAATTTTTCTGTTTGCCTTCTTGCATAAATATTTATTTTAATCGATCGTCTCCCACCTGAGTATGTTATAGCTGAGACAATTTCCTTTCACAAAATATTAGCATGTTTTTTACTATGTATTATCAATTGTCTACTGGAGGTCAGTGCCAATGGGTATCACCAAGGCAGCAAAATAAATATAAATCTGTTACTTTTTACTTTTTACTTGTATAGCACCTTTTTTTTCAGTTACGAAGCACTTAAGCTACTCTCCACAATAAGTCAAAAACATCCCCCCACCTTGAGGAAAGCTTGCATAGAACCAAACCCAAGCATAGTGTGCTAACTTAACTAATGCAAAAAAGCAGTAGAAAAATAAGAAAACAAACAAAACATAAAAAAAAAAAAATACGATCTAAGCAAGGTGAGAGGAACTATTGAAAAAAAGGTGTGTTTTTAGATGGGCTTTTAACTGCCTAAAGCAAATCACATGATCTGAGAGAATTAGGCAGACCATTCCAAAGACGGCCAGCAATTAAAGGGAATGAATTGTCACCAATACGATGGTAGACCGGTCCAACAAGTTGAAAGATCTTGTTAAGCGCACATAGTACATAGTGTTAGCCAATTGGAAATATATAAAAATGGTAGACGCCAGAAAGTGATTTGAAAACAAAGAGGGGAAGTTTAAATTTAATTCTTTCCTGTACAGGCCACCAATGAAGATCATGAATAAGGGGAGATGTATGAGTATGTGACTTAAAAGAAAAATTAGTCTAGCAGCAGAATTTTGAAGATTCTGCAGGGTGTAAATCTCTTTTTAACAGGCCACTGTACAGTGAATTGCAGTAGTCCAGTCTTGAAAGCACCAGTGCCCTCTCAGCAGCATGACAGGTATGAACTTCCCGATTCTCCATAAGTTTCTTATATGCCTACTAGCATTTGACACTTGTAGGCTGAGACCTGCTGACAAGTCAATAGTCATTTCAAGAGTGCGGAAACTCAGTCTTCTTTTCGTTCAGCTTCAGTTTGTTGCCCAACAACCACTGCTGAATATCAGCAACACAAAGGGATAAGGTCTGCAAATTGGAGACAGTGCTGCTACGATTGCTGGGGTCAAAAGTTACATAGAGTTGAAGAAAAAAGTGGAATTGAATGACATAATGCCTGATATTATCTTTGAATGGACAAATGCAGAGACTGAATAAACATGGGCCAACAACTGAACCTTGGGGCACTCTATAGGCTAGGGGATGTGGAAGAAAGCTCATTTCAACAGATCTCCCGGAAATTGGGATGGCTTCCATCTTGGGACCCCCTGCCCAACTAGAGTACACAAGATACGCACAATACTTACTTTCTTGTGCTTTTCGCTCTCAGCTTCCCTTGATGATTCAAGAGTTGACACTTTATCTTTCAAACTTTTCTGATTTGAACGTAAACCATTGTTCATCTGCAATAAAAAAAAACCCAAAACACATTGATGAACTATGATAAGATATTAAGTAATTTAAAATAAAAATAAGGCATCATAAAATAACATACTGAGTGTTTCCATGGGAAAATATTATACTTTATATTATAATACATAATTTTACCATGCTGTTTACCGTCTATAATCGATTTGATTTCACATTGTATACTGCATACATAGATTCAAGGCATCTGATTGGTTAATATGCGAGTAACTATCACTCCTATGACGTAGGTCGGATGATCCCAGGGAAAAAATACTATCACATTAAATGATAGTACTTTTTCCCCCATTGTGATGTATCTCTAGGCCTCACATATTACGTTCCTGTGTAATTTGATGTGCACAGAAGTTAAAGAGGACTGTAACCTCCACGACAACAGAGATTGGCACGTTTGAAGTGGGCCTAAGACTATTTGATGGGTACTCTTTTCATTACTTTTTAGGCCTTGTGGAATCTATATGTATTGACTGCTCTAGATTCAGGCAGTAAATTACCTAATTTCATTAAAAAAAAAACCAGGATGTCACTTGATGGTGGTTCTGTTTGGCTATTATACAGTACCAGAATTCATCAATTTTACCTCTTTTTCCCCACTGAGTTCCTTCTGTAATTTGCTGATTGTTTGACTATTCTTCTTTTCTAATGTTGATTTTTCTTTCAGTAAATTCTGTACTTGGATTTTATATTGCTCACATTCCTCTACTGTCTGCTTGTGTCTTGACTCTGACTCTAACCTCTGGAAAAAAAAAAAAAATTAAATTATTTCATCAACTACATTGGTTCTTGAAGACAAACAAAATCTTGACACACGTTTATAGGTATACATACATACATACATACATACATACACACACACACACACACCCACCCACCCACATACAAAAGCTTGTGTAATAAACAATTCCACCATAAACTGCTTGTAGTGTTTTTATTTTATGGGTCTACTAGACTAACACTACTCTATTTACTTCTATATTCAAATGAAAACCAAAATTTAATTCACGAAAGTGGAAGCGTTTTGGCGCAGCAGTTTCCCAGCCTCAAGTTTGGGGTTTCAATCCCTCGCTGTGTATTCAATAGCCACCAAGCTACTTCTCCACTCCCACCACCTGCAAGCCGATTCTTCATTGTTCAATGTCATCAAATAATTCACTCAACATTACCTGGGATAATGCTTCTTGTTCTATTCTTGATATTCTCTCCTCATAATTTGGTTTCTGAGACTCATATTGATTTATGGAATGCATGAACTGAAAAAAAGATTAGATATATTTCAAGCTTATGTTTCCAAATGTGACTGAAAATGCAATGATGGGTTTACTGCAAGTTTCACAAGGATTTCAACCCTTGTAAATTTAAAACCCTCCTCAACTAGTGAATTCAGCCTTCCTACCAGAAAATTTTTCATGTAACCGCATGTCCTATGATACATATTTGGGGCTTTTCCCTGTACCTGCTTTTTGTGGAAAAACACTCTTCTCTTCACACAGAAATATAAATGGGAGAATGAATTAAATTGGAAGTGCTGTGTATGCATAAACAGGAATAATCCACAGGAAGCGGAAGAGGATCACACATTGTGTATGATTGATACTGTATCCAAAAAGCAAGTAAAAAAGCACTTTGCATTTTGACATCTAGGCATGTAGTTCAGTCTTTGGTTGATGCAGGTGGAATTTCTGAAAGGTAGGGTGAGACTGCCAGAACCTGTAAATTATTTTTCAAGTGCACCCACTAATTCGAGACCCCTCTAATTTCTCCACTTTTCCGAAAACCCAAATAACAATCTTTAAACTTTTAACACAAAAGCTAGCCCTCTAATTGGAGACCAACCCAGAAACCACCCCAAATTTTTAGGTCCCAAGGATGATCTCGAATTGGAGGGCAAACTGTATTTCATATTTTATTTCAATATCTCACATTGACCTTTGCCATGGTGAACTGTGCAGCAAAGGTCTGGATAATGAACATATGGATTAAGCCTATTTACTGTATGTGACACTTAATATCCTAATTTACCAAGTCGCAAAAAGAGGTGGGCAGTAAATGGGGATGTTCAAAAAAATATTATTGCATCACCTTGAACACCTCGATATTTTGAGTGGATGAAAATATGACAGTGCGGATCAAAAAACTGAATTGTGAGGTTGTCAAAATGACCATACTATAATTAGGTGATGTTGATATGTTTGAAGTTAAAAAAAATGATTTTTATGTCATAATTACATTTACTATACTGTCTTACATTTTCAATTAGTCAAAAATACAAAAAACATATGTGAACATAATTTCCTGTTTGCCTTCTTGCATAAATATTTATTTATTGTGCTCTGTTGGCTTGCCATAGTTAAATGTATGCAACAGGTGAACACACCTCAGTCTGTTCATTTTTGACCACTTTGGTGAATCACATATTTTGTTTTAGGCACTTATAGTTGATGTACATGAATAAAGCACTATGTAATTAATATAGTGCATTACTGTACTTTATTTCAATATAAACAAAATCAACCAAAGTAAGTAAACCAAAATAAAAAGTGTCTATAAATGAAGATGAGTGTAACAAAAAATAAATATAATCACTCATGCAACCATAGGAAGTAAACCAAAATAAAAAGTGTCTATAAATGAAGATGAGTGTAACAAAAAAATAAATATAATCACTCATGAATCTCTTTATAATTCACTCAATATTACCTCTTCTTGTATTCTTGATAATCTGTCCTCGTAATATGCTTTCTGCAAGGAAAGTTGAATTGATAAATCAACCTCCTAAAAAAAAAAATATTAAGAATTAGATATCTCATCCTTACATTCCTGGCTTGTTAATCACACCCTCCCTAAATTCATCCTTATCTGTAAACCTTTCCATCAGATTCTTCTATATCTATTTCATTAAAAAACTTTCACATATGGTAGTACCCTTGCACATTCCTCATTTTTTTTAAATTGTATTTCTCTATTCATCCTCATTTTGCACTTAAACCTGCTTATCACCTTTTTCTTATTCATCACCAACCTTCCATGCTATTCTTCACAACTTACCTTTAGTGTTAAGAATTTTCCTCCATCTTTTGGAAGCAGATAAAGAAAATTGCCTGCAAACGAACAACTCAATTCTTTAAATAATTATCCCTTTATAAATGAACAGTGAATACTAATATGCTGAATAATAAAAGTAATTGCATTAAAAATGGATGAATGGAACATGGTAGGGAGTGTATAGGCATGTATATGGGGTGTATGTGCATATTCCTAAATTTGATATCAATGTCCTTACGTCTAGCATAATTCCACACTTTGTTCCCACCAACTTGTAATGCGTACATGTGTTGCGTTGTCTCGAAATGTTTGGTTGCATGTAGTGGACAACCAACATCACCACAATTCAGGCAAAGATACAAACTCTGTTTTAGAAAAATAATTACAATATGCACAAGATAAAAATGTTATTACTGAACACAATATATAAAAGCTATTACTAAACACAAGACATAAATTTTACTTAACCCTTTGAACCCTAAAGGCCGGAAAAATGGCCGCGCGCTTACGCTGCAATAACCCTAAAGGCCGGTATACCGGCTTTGTGGGTCAGGTAACGTTATTCGGGGTAATCACCTGACCAGTATGAGTAATGACGTAATTTTGTGACATCTTCATTCCCAAGTCGTTCTGACAGCCTTGTACGTGATGATTTTTTTGAAAAAAACAAATTTATATTGAATAATTCGACAATAAATGCCAACGAGCTTTTTAATTGATAATTTATGACTCCCAAGAATATATTGATGATGACGATTATCCAGAAAGTGATTTGGAAAGTGATAGTGAGGTAAACAGTGTAGTTTCTAGCCCTAGGCCAGGCCGATCACGATAGTGCTAGTGCCAGCAGACGGCGGTAGTGATGATAGTTGTACATCATGTTGATGGATGGCTATGGTAGCGGTACAGGGCCTAGGAGGTGGTGGTGATGATTGTAATAAAAAATAAGCATATTTTGTCCAAATAACTCAGGGTGAGGGTGCTGCAAGATGTAAATAATGTAGGGTTCAAAGGGTTAAAAATATCATATTTATATTGCAGGCACTTACAGTACACATTTTTTAAAGTAGTGCAGTTAAACATCAGAATAGGAAAGATAAACAACATAAAAACAAAGTCTAGAGAAAACTAGAAAATTATATAAATTAATAGAATTTCTTTATTTAAAAAAAAAAATTATCGCTTGTTTAAGAATTTGCAATAATAAAATATAATACGAGTCACAATATCTATCTGAATTAATTGATTACAATTAATAAATGAAACGATTAGCATTTTTAAGTGATGCAAGTCTCATATTATGTCACACTTAATGGCTGATTCCATGATAAATGAACGAGAAAATGTTATCTTCTTACCTCTTGATTAGTACAAGTGAAACATTTACTAAGTTCCACTTCTAGGGGTTTAAAAATCCCACATTCTGGACAACTGTCAAAATAAAAATTGACAAGAATCAGGGTGAATAATAAAATCATTATTAAGAACGTACTGAGAAATCATGATGATAATGTAATTGTGTCTGTAGGTT
The DNA here is from genome assembly GCF_011630105.1 of Anneissia japonica. Taxonomy (NCBI): domain Eukaryota; kingdom Metazoa; phylum Echinodermata; class Crinoidea; order Comatulida; family Comatulidae; genus Anneissia; species Anneissia japonica. The sequence continues at coordinate 3,345 of NW_022744953.1, read as the reverse complement.
CTAGTAGACGGGAGCATTCTTTTACCTGTCCATCAAAACAGCGACTGGGTGGACCTTTGGACATGATTTTACCTTTTGACGGTCTTAATTAAGGTCCCCAATAACTGGCAGACATGTTGGATGTGTTCCACACACTACATGTGTGGTGATACAGTGGTAGTTAAATTAATAACAGAGGTCCCCTATAGACCAGTAATCAATATAATACAAGATTTTCTAGCAACAATTGTACATCGCATGATCCATGCACATCTAGTATCAGGTGTTTTTCAGTTCTTTTCTAGGGTTCGAATTTATGGGCGAATATTTCTGATGACCTAAAAAATAAATTCACATTGAATAGTTTTAAATATCACACTAAGAAGTCTTTGGTCTCGGTATACGGCAATTAATTATCTTTTGCTTTCTCATCCTTTCATTTCTACTTGAGTCTTAGAAATTATGTGTCTGGTCTTGTGGTCTTGTGTTTTCTAAAATAAACGAATACAAAGCTGGATTGGAATTATTTTAATTGTATCGGTATCTCAAAATTTTTAAATTCTATTAGTTCTGTTATTACTACCGGTCATTTTACCAACTTTTGTTTAAAGGTGGCTACGTCTTAAAGCTCTTGTTGAACTCACTGTAGCCTCCTTCCATACAATGTATTTGTTTCAATTCTTTTGCATTCTTATTGTATATTGTACTACTTTATTGTATGGAAAATAAAAGTATATTTGATTTGATATGATAACCAAGGGATATGCTTATAATAAGGCTTGACTTACAACTTTGTATTAGAAGACTAAATAAAGAAGGTCATCCAATTTAGTTGCAAAATGATTCTAATCAACAAACAATAAGAATCGTTTTTTAGTTGAAACAAACACAACAGCCTCCCATTTAAGTTTTAATTACCAAGATGTTTTTGACGGTGGTGATGATAGTGGTTAAAATATTGATAATTATGATGATAGTGATAATAAGATACTTATGATAGTCATGATGATGATAATCATTCTGATCATTACATTAACATTGTGTGTATGCATTGCTACCTCTCTTTCAGTGGAAGGCAGCTGGCATGAAATGTGTGACTGCAGAGCAACTCGATATAAATATCCCCTGCATCATCGAGTTTTCCAGAGCATTTGGTACAGAATTTCTTAAATTGTGGCATTTCTCCCTAAAAAAAAACACAATATTTATCACCGTTATTAAACAAATTACCAATCAGCATAGTTGAACAGAGAAATGCTTCCATTTTTCCAGGATGAATGTATATAACTTATTGATGAGGTTTTAAATATTTTTAGTAGTTTATAATTCAACTACAATTTTGAAATATACAGTATGTGTATTCACAATTCAATTAAACAATTAATTAGAATTATTTATTAAATATTATTTCCAATTTGAGATTAGACAAAAAAGTACATAACTAAGACGAATATAAAAATACAATGTACAATTATTATGAACCCAATTGAATTTAATTACTATTATTAACAAATATTATTTACATCTTGATGATAACGACAGTGGTGGAGATGGTATGACAACACAATGACAATATAGGTGACGATTGTAAATTTGGTAAACAATGACCTTTGTACTATCACTTTCAAAAATGTTTTGTTACCAACCTCCACAAAAGCAACATATTTCAGGACACATGGCTGATTGTCAATTGAATTGAACACCTTTCCATTGTACTGAGAATAAAACTCATCAGCTGAACTCTGAAGACGTAAAGAAAAGGAAATGCAAGAACATAAATTAAATAATAATGGAAACATTTTTCTGTAAATTACTTTTTTTGTTGAACCATTTAATTGCTTATCTTAGCAATTGTTTCAGCAACTGCTTTGGTCACCTTTTTTCAGGCTAATGAACCCTTCTCATGGCTCCAGACTGCTTCTTTTTCCTGTGTTTTTCTGTCCAGGACCTGGAAAATTTTCTATTTTGGTATATGATTATTTGCAACAGCTTGGACAGTTACCTCAGATTTGTGTAATATTTGTTTGTGCTTTTCAATATCGGTTCTGTGTTCTTTGATTCTGGACCTATTATTCAAACAGAGAACACAAGAGGGGCACTGGGACAAAACTTGTGTTGGCGCACTCACTCACCACGTGAATGACCCAATCGAAACAAGAGTTCATTAGACTGAAGAAAGAGACCGAAGCAGTTACTGAAACCATTGCTAAGGTAAACAATTAATACCCCATTCAGACTAGCATCGCATTGCGATCGGTTGTAGCAATTGCGACACCCAATCACACCCAATCGCAAAGTAAAATCGTGTCTGAAAGCTATGTAATCGATATCACAATTGTTACCCGTTTCGATTGGGTGCTACAATCTTTATTACTCCCGATTACCACGGAATCTGATCGCAATGAATAAACGAATTCCACAGGCACTGTTTGGCTGAGGTCAGGCAACATATAGGCCTAGACACTGGAGGCCTAGGCCCTAGAATGTAAAGTTTGCTTGTTCGTTGATTTCGATCGGGAGTAATCAGTTTTGGATTACCACTGATTACATCGCAACCGATCGCAAGAGAGTGTAGTCTGAATAGGGTATTAGTGGTTCAACAAAACAGATCATTTCCTACTACACTTTATGGAACCAGATGACTGTTTTCACAATCAAATTAAATGTAAGCTATGTAAAATATACTATAAGAAAAACACGATTTTCTCAACCTTCTGTATAGTCAAATTTTTAAAATAGCAAGGACAGATTGCAAGAGAGATGAGGTCGGTCTTTCACCACTGTGGTGGTGGTCATTGGAAAAAGGTATTTTTTATTTAATTATTTTATAAGATTTATATATCACACATATCCAGATAACCATTCATGGGTCTTTTCCCTGGTCATTGGATACAAAATCCATCATACACAACATGTAGCCTCCTCTGCTCCCTGGGGAGTATTCCTAGTTCTGTGTGTAACCAGCACTGCCAAATTTCATTCCAAATCATTCACCTCCTACCTCTCTGATGATGACATAATTAATGTCAAAATATTGAATCCCAACACGATGGCGTGTATTTCAATACTTGGAGTATGTATTATACTTTCCGATAACTTCACTTTCCTTTCAAGAAATAATGGCTCATTGGTATCATATTTTTTAAGAGAGTACCACCCAAAAAAACCTGACAGTAGTTGGTTAATATTATTAAACATTAATCAAACATTAACATTAAATAAAATTTTAAAACTTACTTGCGTATGTGAATAACTCCTTCCACACTAGGGTTTCCAGAATAGAAATGGATTTGTCCATCGGCTGTTTCTGACACCACCAATTCACCACTATCAACTGCGCAGCACTGGACGTTGCTATACAAAAGA